>NC_134545.1:56645016-56948046 GCF_050624435.1 Tenrec ecaudatus | reverse complement strand
AGAGTCAAAATCCATGAAATGGGCAAGAGGTGGCCCTGTATCAAGTGGGGCTAGCACAACTAGATATTCATTTGAAGAAAAATGAAACAGAATGTATATATCAAAGCTAAATCAAGATGGAATGAAGACTTAAATATAAAACCTGAAATTATAATGATTATCGAAGAAAAATGGAGGTAAACCTAATTTATGACACCAATAGACTATCACTCATAACATAGCTTCCCAAATAGCAGGAGATACTCTAAACAACTAGGACCTCCTACAAGCCTATCAAAAGGCTGAAGAATAAAGCAAGAACCTAAGGATTGGGGAGAAATTGGCAATGCTATATTTGATGATAATCTAATCTTTAAAATTCATAGAAAACCACTGTATCTCAACCATAAAATGACAAATTACCCACATGAAAATATGTAAAGGACATGAACAGACACTTCACCAAACAGTTTCATGTCGGGAACACATTCATGAAGATATCTTCAAAATCATTCACTATTAGAGGGAAACAAATCAAAGCGGCAATGAGATACTATCTCCTACCCACAATAATGACATTTATTAAAATACAAAAGAGCCCAATAAACATAAACAAGCAAATATATGAAGATGGAACTCCAATACACTGGTGATGAATATGCAAAATTATAATCCTGTAATTGAAAGCTGCATGATACTTCCTCAAAATGGAAATAAATATAATGTGATCCATCACTCAAACTACTAAGTACACATTCCAGACATATAAAAAGTATGGCACAGAGAGACATATGTACACCCATGCTCACATGTCCACATAGAAGGGAAGCAAAGGAATCAGACACTAATTGGACACCCTTTGGAAGACCCAAACTGAGCATGAACAGACTAGGACCCCTTAGCACAGGTGAAATCTAAAACCTAGCCTCCACTGAGGTCCTAACATCACCCAGTGGACCAAAACTCAGCCAACGCGGTCAACCAATACCTTCAACCATGTGTTCCCAGCCAGGGCACGGGATCTAGTAAAGAGAGGAAGCATAGACTTGCACTTGCTCTTGGCACCCCCCTTTGAAGTGCCGCCAGTCTCTTTTTGCTCTGCCCTCACTCTAGGGCATGCTGTAAGGAGGGGCCCTAGTGTGGGGGGCACACACACACACCTGCACGCTCCCTCAGGGCCCACTCTGGACCTACTCAGGATCCACATGCTCTTGGTCTTTTGGACTCCGAGTGTTCTTCTTCACGTGGTTTTTCAGGTAGCATTCAGGCAGCTCGGCACACTTTCCAGATACAGTGAGTACTCTTATGAGACTCTAAAGCTTGAAACTTTTCCTTTCCTTCATAAAAACTCACTTGGAGTACAAAACATACTTTGGTGTGAAATTTTTCAGTGCGCAAAGCAAAGAATCAAGGTAAAACCCACTCCACAAACCTAAGAGTTGTAGCATAATTAACATTAGCAAAAATATGAAATAACCTATGAGCCTGATAGCAGATGACTACATAAGCAAATTGAGGTAATATATACTATGGAATACTGCACAAGGTTAAAGAATAATGAATCTGTGAAATACCTCACAATATGGATATACTTAGAGGACATTATACTAAGTGAAATAAGTTAATCAAAAAAGGACAAAAAAGAGGAAACTGCTATAGAAAACCTAGAAATAGTTTACACATAGAAAATAAAGCATGCTTTGATAATGTAATGACAAACAGCCATGATCGAGGTTATCACATTTTTTATTGTGCTTGGATCCACAATCAATGCTCATAGAAGCAGCAGTGATGTGGTAAGATGAGGCACTGCATTGGGAAAATCTGCTGCACAAGTTCTCTTTGAGGACTAAGTTTAGTATGCTTAACATTAGCCATGGTATTTTCAATCACCTCATGTGTTAGGGTTTTCTAGAGAGACAAAACCAGATTGCTAGCAATTATCTATATATATTTATAAAGATAGATATGTAACACAAGAAATGAACTGTTAACTTATGTACAGATAGATAGATAGTTAATACAAGAAATGAACAGTTAAATTATAAAGCAGTAAAAATGGCTCAGCGCAACTCACTCCCCTGAGAGAGTTGTGAGACACTAGCACTCCTTTAAGTCTTGAGGGCCGCCAGTTCATCCTCTGTAGAGAGAGCTGGGCTATATATACACAGGCAGCAAACAGCAAGGCAGGTCACCAACTGTCACTAAGTGTTGGTCCCCAGCTCCAGAGATGTGCATTCCAATCATGTGGCCTTAAAGGGACCTCAACTTACAGTGACACAGTCCACTGGCTAGGCTTCCTACAGGTAGTGTAGCTTGAAAATTGAGGCACAGAGCAAGCAAGGCAGCTGTACACTGCTCTGATGATCAAAGAACAAGAGACAAGAAAGGCCAGGTTCACCAAGCCATTTATCTCTCCACCCTTCAATTAATCCCACTTGTGTTTATCGGACAGGCTGGCACAATACACTAACTATCTCAATCCACCCCTTGCCAACCTGGCACCTGCACACAATTCTTTAGTCATATATACTTGTATAATTTCCGGACACTGATGAAATCACACTTATACTTATCATGAATCATCTATCATACATATAAATGAAAGCACACTGAGTCCAATTGTATCTGATACATCATACCTGAACAAAGGAAAGATATGCAAAAAGCACATAAAAAGAAAATACATTGACAATTATAAACCTCGCTTTTGCAATTGATCATGTGGTCATAATTGATAGGTAGAACTACCTTCTACTATGACCTATTCTGTATTACCGTTGCCCTCAGCAAGCACCTCAGCTGGCTGTGAATGCTGAACATTGAATAAGATCCTAAGAAGAATCCATGCATCTGAATCATGGTGCTGGTGAAGAAAATTGAAAGGACTATGAATTGCCAAAAGAGCAAACAAACCGGTCTTGAAAGAAGTACAAGAATGCTTGTGAGCAGCAAGGAGGGTGAGACTTGATATAGCTTCACATACTTTTGACAGTTATCAGGGGAGACGAGTCTCTGGAAAAGGGCATGATACGTGGTAAAAGAGAAGGGCAGCACAATATAGGAAGACTTTAACAAGATGTATTCACACTGTGGTTGCCACAACGTGCTCAAGCATAACCACAACTGGGAGGATGGGAAGAACAAACTAGTGTTTCACTCAACTGGAGAGAGGGTCGCGATGAGTCAGAACTGACTTCAGGGTACTAACAATAAAACGACAACAACAAGCAACAGTTGGGGTTATAAGACAAAATCACAAACTAGATAGAAGAGGATGTTTTAATTTTGGTGAAGGGAAAGACATCACCACAATATCAACCATGCAAAGCAAGACACTGAAAGTATATGAGTCCAAGAGAACAACGGCAAATCTTTTACACTTAAAACCCTGCAAGAGCAGTCATAATAAAACATTATGTATGTATGGGGGGCTACATAGCTAGTTTTCTGAACTGAACATGGATGAGAGGATGCCCGAGAAAATACCTACATGCGTATGTAGGATTAAGAGTGAATCTTTCTACATATTTATTTGTGTCTGCTGTTAATATACCAATGCATACAATAGGGCCTAGAGTGGGCACAGTTATGAAATGCTCTTTGCTATATTCAAACACATCCCAGGAAGGGGCTTGAGGGATAGGAACTATCATCTCCAGGGACATCCATATTGATTAGCATAACATAAACCTTAAACGTAATATTCTATGTCCTACTTGGGCAAATCATCACAGGAATCTTGAAAGCTATAGAGTGGCCATCAAACAGGAATAAAGAAAACCAAAGATGCACGGAAAAAAATGACTAATGGACCCTGTGAACCAAACACTCCTTAACCTGAGAGCAGAACTAGATGGTGTGTAGTTACCCCCAACTACCACTTGGACTGGGATCACAACAGCAGGTACTGAACAGAGTGAAAGAGAAGAGATAAAATGTATAATAAAAGAAGATAGAAATAAAAATATAAGACATTAAAGATAGATAATACAAGATAAAAGCTATGGTATAGAGTGAAAGAGAAAGGTAGAATAAAATTAAAGTTCATTAAAGAAGCAGATTTACTGGGCTGATAGAGCCCATGATTCTTAGAGACATTTATAATTTCGATCTCCCACAGAGATCACCCTTCAATAAACCCCATAGAGGAATACACGCTTCAGAATACTCAAAGTTAAGAGAGCAAAAGGGAACCAATTTCCCCAAAGCAAAGTTAAGTAGGTGAACAGGACAACCCCAGCTGGAAATAGAATGTAGACACAATCTGGGGATTGCAAACAATTATCATAAAGCAATCGGTTGCGTAATGTGCTGAATGGGAGACTAATGTTTATGAAAAGTTTTACCGAAGTCACAAAATCACTCTCTTTTTTGAATGCGTGGGGATTCATAGGTACGTGCTGATCTTTAGATCTGAGATACCCTTCGCATCCATGTCTTCTGTGAGGACCATGGAACAGTGGAAGATGGGTCATGTTCGTGGATTTGGGGTTCATTTTTTTCCCCTGAGGCGATGTATGATCTATCTGAACTTTCTGTAATTCTCCACAAGCAGATCCAAAAGTTAGTTATTTAACCTAAAGGCAGATATCTCATTTTCCAGATAATTAGTCCAAGTGAGGAATGTGGTGCCAGTCAGCACTTTCAGCTGCTCTGACTTAAGGTAGGCATGGGGTTTTATTGAACTGTTGTCCGTTTTCGGAGCTTCTCAAGTTAAATTCCTCCACTCATTTTGTTTTTCTGTATTGCAGAGCACACTCAGACAACTGAGGAGTAAAAGGGTGAAGAGGGTGGAGGGAAGGCGAGGGAGAAAGGGGGAGGAGATCACAGGGATCTACATATAACCTCCTCCCTGGGGGACAAACTGGAGAAGTGGGTGAAGGGAGGCGTTGGATGGTGTAAGATATGACAAAATAATAATAATTTGTAAATTATCAAGGGTTCATGGGGGTGGGGGGAGGAGGAAGGGAAGGGAAAATGAGCTGATACCAAGGGCTCAAGCAGAAAGCAAATGTTTTGAGAATGATGAGGGAAACAAATGTACAAAAGTGCTTAACACAATGGATGTTTGTGTGGATTGTGATAAGAGTTGTACAAGCCCCCAATAAAATGATTTAGTTATTAAAAAAAATCGCCTGTGGCAGCTTTTATTTGCTCAGGCTGTGGTGTGTGGTTGAAGGTATTGGCTGAGTTTAGCGCCCACCCGTGCGATGTCATGCAGCTGGGCCTAGTCTGAGCACACTGGTGTACCTCCCACCTGTGCCCAGGGAGCCTGTGTATGAGCATGCTCAGTTTGGATCTCTTCATAGGTGTCTAGTGGGTGGGTGCCTGATTTCTCTGGAGGCCCTTTGTTGTGGTCCTGGGCAGGCTTCTGGGGAGACAACTCCTTTTAATCCCTATTCTGGCTCCTTCACACATAGCCAGCATGTTGCTTAGAAGCATGATGGTGAGAGACTTTGTCTCAAGTACCTTGGGCATGTGATCAAGGAGGATGAGACCATGGGGAAGGACGTCATGCTCTGTAGATTAGAGAGGCAGCAAAAAAGAGGAAGACACTCAACAAAATGGACTGACACAGTGACTATCACGATGGACTCAAACATAAACACAATTTTGAGGATGGCACCAGACTTTGTCACTTGCATTGGCTCCAAATTTCTTTCTTTTCCTTTTATTTGAAAAGATAGATTTATAGAAAATTAGAATAACATCCTAATTATTTATGTTATGACAAACTAGCAAAATATATGTATGTTAATTTTCATATGTTTTCCTCTGTTGTACATAGTGTCGTTATGAGTTGGAACCGATGCGATGACATTGAACAACAACAACGTTCTTGATTTCTCTTCTCAAGGTATGTGACAGGGGAACTTCAGGCATCATGGCTAGATTACAGGCAGGAAGTGAAAAAGGAGAAAAGCTAGAAGAACACACACAAACTGTTTACCTCACTTAAGGAGCTTTCTTTAAAGGTCTATCTTATAACTTCCTGTATACATCATTATGGAGACCTCTTGGCTCAGTTTGTTGGGCACCAGGTTGTTAACCACAAGATCAATTGTTCTAAGCCATCAGGTGTTATCCAGAAGGAAGATGAGCTCATTTTCTGCCATAAAGATATACAGCCTCAGAAACCATATCGGCTGCTGAACTCGGTCCTAGTGGGTCTCTTTGCGTTACAATGGGCTGCACAGCAGTTTGAAGCATCATGGAGCATCATAGTTCAAGGAGGCAGAGAAATGGAATCTCTTGCTGCAAGCACAGGTAAACTGTCAACTATGGACAAATGCTGTTACATAAAAAGCAGTAGTTTTTTGTAGAGATTGTTGTGTATTGTACCATAATAAATAAGTCTTTGCTACTTTTATGACAAGTTGAAAAGTTAGTGAAGTTTGAAAACTAGACAGAAATTTGAAAATAGTACGATGTTTTAATTGTACTTTTTGAGAGAACTGCCTCATCTTAGATTAGGATGAAAACTACAATTAAAAAAATATCCTGATTCGTCTAGGGTAAGATCTGTGTCGTTCATCTGACAGTAGCAGAAAATTGACATAGAGGAGAATGTGCCATCCCTGTCACAGTACAATTCTCTATCATGTTTTGACACATGGAGAAGGGCACAGGATGCCAGTATGGCTTATGATATCATCCTTATGGGGAATTTCTCCTCAAAATTCTTAGAACTGACTTTCCCCCCTATATTTTTCTAAGAAGATTTTACTTGGAGCATATCTAGATTTTTGGAATGTCTATATTTTGGGTTGGTTGGAGGCATAAAGATAAATATCAACTGCATTATATATAAAAGTGTTAAATAATCGGTGTATCTCATTGTGTGTGGGATGGGAACAACATGGATTTAAAAATAGAGAAGAAAAATGGAGGGAAAGCTACTGGTTGAAAACTAGATATGGCCCCTCTATAGAGTTTTCTAGAACATTTTCATTAACTTGTTGAATATGTGAAGTCACATGGCTAGCATTTGTCTCAATTTTCTTTCTCTTCTTTATATTTGAAGATAGATTTATAGCAAATTATAGTAACACCTATTATTTGTTTATTTTTCTAACATAATATGCATATGTTAATTTTCTTTTTTTCTAATTCCATATGCTTTAAAAAAGTTTCAACATAATTCTGTAAGAATAAAGCAAGGTTAAAAGAGACATGATAATCCTTTTTTAATAATTCAAGATATTTATTTATTTATTTAACATTTTATTAGCGGCTCATACAACTCTTATCACAATCCATACATATACATACATCAATTGTATAAAGCACATCTGTACATTTTTTGCCCTCATAATTTTCAAAGCATTTGCTCTCCACTTAAACCCTTTCCATCAGGTCCTCTTTTTTTTCCCCCTCTCTCCCCGCTCCCCGCTCTTTCACGAGCCCTTGATAATTTATAGATTATTATTTTGTCATATCCTGCCCTATCCGGTGTCTCCCTTCACCCCCTTCTCTGTTGTCCATCCCCCAGGGAGGAGGTCACATGTAGATCCTTGTAATCGGTTCCCTCTTTCCAACCCACTCTCCTTCTACTCTCCTAGTATTGCCCCTCACACCCCTGGTCCTGAAGGTATCATGCACCCTGGATTCCCTGTGCCTCCAGCTCCTATATGCACCAGTGTACAACCTCTGCTCTATCCAGACTTGCAAGGTAAAATTCGGATCATGGTAGTTGGGGGACAGGAAGCATCCAGGATCTGGGGGAAAGCTGTATTCTTCATCGGTGCTACATCACACCCTGACTGACTCATATCCTCCCCTAGACCCCTCTGTGAAGGGATCTCCAGTGGCCGACAAATGGGCTTTGGGTCTCCACTCTGCACCTCCCCCTTCATTTATTATGGTAAGACTTTTTTTCTTTTGATGATGCCTTATACCTGATCCCTTTGGCACCTCGTGATCACACAGGCTAGTGTGCTTCTTCCATGTGGGTTTTGTTGCTTCTGAGCTAGATAGCCGCTTGTTCACCTTCAAGCCTTTAAGACCGCAGACACTATCTCTTTTGATAGCCGGGCACCATCAGCTTTCTTCGCCACATTTGCTTATGCAACCGTTTGTCCTCGCCAATCATATCATGGAGGTATGCACCCAATGATATGATTTTTTTTGTTTTTTGATGCCTCATAACTGATCCCTTCGGAACCACGTGATCACACAGGCTGGTGTGTTCTTCAATGTGGGCTTTGTTGCTTCAATGTGGGCTTTGTTGCTTCAAGCCTTTAAGACCCCAGACACTATCTCTTTTGATAGCCAGGCACCATCAGCTTTCTTCACCACATTTACTTGTTCACCCACTTTGACTTCAGCAGTTGTGTCGGGAGGGTGAACATCATTGAATGCCAATTTAATAGAAGAAAGTATTCATGCATTGAGGGAGTGCTTGAGTAGAGGCCCAAGGTCCTTCAGCCACCTTAATACTAAACCTATAAATATAGACACATAGATCTGTTTCCCCATCCTCATATATATATTTGGATGTACATGTCTTTGTCTAGACCTCTATAAATTCCCTTTGCCTCCTAGCTCTTTCCTCTATTTCCCTTGACTTTTCTCCTGCCCCACTATCATGCTCCGTCCCCACCTGGGTTACAGCTATACCTCTTCCTTATGTTACCTTACCCTTGATCATTCCCTACCCAGCCTGCCACTCCCCCCTCACCACCGATTTGGATCCCATGTTGTTCCCTTGTCCCTGTGTTTGTTAACACTACTTCCTTACCTCCCCCCCACCTCCCCCTATCCCAAGTCCCCCCGGAACTGTCGGTCCTGTTGTTTTTCTTCCAGATAGTTCATCTAGCCTGTCTTATTTAGACAGACCTGTGGAGATAATAACATGCACAAAAACAAGACAGAGGAAAACAAAGCAACAGTATACAACCAGACAACAAAACAGCAACACATCACTGACAAAGAACAAAACAAAACACATCAAGAAAGAAAAGCTTGTAGTTAGTTCAAGGATCATTTGTTGGACTTTAGGAGTGTTTTCCAGTCCAATCTGTTGGGGCACCCCACCCTGGCCCCAAAGTCCACTTTCAGCATTCCCTGGGGACCTTGCCACTCCATTCCCTTGCTGTTCCGCTGCACTCCCCCAGTGCTTTGCCTTGGTGTGGTGGGATCAGGTCAGGCATAATTCCCGCACTGTGTCTCCAGTGCTGTCCCCTGTAGTGCCATGTGTTAGTGAGGGGCATCATGCCTCATAGTGGGGCCAACCATGTTGTCCTCTCTGTGGACTGGCTGCTCTAGTCAGGAACATCATCCTCACGGCCTGGTGGGCCAGGCTGTGTTCCACTCTCTCCTCCTCCCCCTTCATCTGCTCCTGTGTGCTCTGATAAGATATGTCCCTCTCCTGGAGCTGCAGAATCAATGTCGTCCTTTGAAACAAATTCTTCTTGGGGGAGGGGCAGGAATCCACTTCATTTTTGGTGCTGAAGCCAGCCTCCCAGACTTCTGGTTCCTACTCCATGCCGGAATGTTGCATTCACACCTTTCGGCACTGGGTTGAAGTTTGGTCCCTCTTTCCCTGTGTAGATATAAACAATACCCTCCCCTTGGGTGGGTTAGTGCCCCATGCCCCTGCTACCCATTTCTTCCTTATATTCATCCTTTTATTGTCCTTTCCCCACATCCTCCCCAGTTGTCTTCCATGTGCATCACTGGTTTTGATCTGGTCTCTGCCATACTACACTGTCTTCACCCCACAAGTGTTTGTATACAGTAGCTTTTTCCCTATGCCCCTTTTGCATTTTTTTTTAATACCTACCTCAGCGGGCTCATGTTGTATTTGTCCTTTTGTGCCTGACTTACTTCGCTTAGCATGGTTTCCTCCAGTTCTTCCCATGTGGCTATATGCCTCATGTGTTCATCACTGCTTTTTAGTACTCCATTGTATGTATATACCACAGTTTTTTAATCCAATCGTCTGTTGATGGACATTTGAGTTGCTTCCAGCTCCTTGCTATTGTGAACTATGCCGCAATGAAATTGGAGCACAGATGTCTGACCTGAGTTTGTTTCTTGCCTCTTCTGGGTATATGCCCAGTAGGGGGATTGCTAGGTCATATGGTAACTCTATTTCCATCTATTTTAGATATCGCCAGATTGATTTCCATAGTGGCTGTAAATACTTACAGGCCCACCAGCAGTGGATGAGAGTTTCTGTCTCCCCACAGCTGCTCCAACACTTGTTGCTTTCTGATTTTTTGAATTGGGCTACCTTTGAGGGTGTCAAGGGGCACCTCATTGTTGTTTTAATTTGCATTTCTCTTATGACTAAAGATCGGGAACATTTTCTCATATGTTTGTTGGACATTCGGATTTCTGCCCCTGTGAAACTTTTGTTCAAGTCCTTTGCACACCTCTCAAGTGGACTAGCTATTAGTTTTCTCTTTTTTCTTTTGAATAGACGTCACAATATTAAAAGGTTATCATTAAGATTTTAATATTCTTCCTCCCATTAAGACCTCTGCTCAACAAATAAAAATACCATTGAGAAATCAAGCATTTCAGTAGATCATATCTACGGGAGGGTATTTCATAATCACCACGCCAAGCTATTCATGACTTTTTCAGATATCCACTTTAGTCAGACATCTAATTGCATTTTTGTTAAATTACTAAGCTACAGTCACAGAATTATATGAATTTTATTCTGTTATTTCTTGAATAAATTTTGCATAGAAATATAAACATGAATAAAATTTCAAAAATATGCAGCACCAACATTGCAAAATGTCAGAACATCTGTTCAAATACTTTGAACAAAGCCTTCTCTTCTTTCAAAGACCACATATAATTATACAGTTAAGATCCCAAAATTTAATAACACTCAAGGATTTGAAATTCAACCACATTTTAGCAATATTTTCTTCAACCCTAATTCCAAGCATGAGGTTGGGGGAGGTGTAGTATTATAGTCTTTTCTTAAAAACTGACTAACTTTGAGCCAATTTTTTTTCTATTCCATTGAAATATCTGACTTTTGCATTTCGATTTATTCATAACCTATGATTCATTGAGAGGCACATTTTTCTTGAAAGAAAATGATGCAGACCTTATCAATTAGAGGGCCTTGCACTCCTGTTCTTGTTCTTCAAATAAAGTTCAGGGTTCAAGTGATAATGGCACTTGTATAAAAGCCTGTCTGCATAGCACGCTCCATTCATTGTGACATGCAGTTGGTCCTTCATGTACTTGGACCTAAGTAAATTATATGTGCAGTAAAACAGAAGTTCGGAGAATGTGAAATCTCTATATGCAGGTAATAGTGTTAGAGACTGTGTTAGACTGGATTCTCTAAAGAAGCAAGCACAGTCACAGACACACACATATGATTCTATATCAATAAAGTGGTTCACACAGTAGTATGTGTTTTCACATCAAGTATAATTAATAATCTGCGCAGTAAAATAGAAGTTCAAAGAATGTGAAATCTATTTATGCAGTTAACAAGACTAGAGTCTATGTTAGACTGGGTTCTCTAGAGCAGGGGTGTGAAACTCATTTAAAACGCAGGCCATTTGGCGCAACAGGCAAGATTCACGTGGGCCACATAACATTTACAAATTTTGTTAAATTTATATTTTGAAGTAAGGATTCAGGAATATGGATAGGATAATTAAAACACCATATAATTGTTTATATTAAAACATTTATTTTATTTAATGTATTTATAGAACTAAGATTTTTATTTTTTTTATCCAAAACTTGCCAGCGCTTTCCTCCTACTAGTTTTCACTTACCTCTTATGTTGGGACCAGTAAATACAGCAAAGTAGCCAATAAAAAACACAAAATGCTGTATAGCTGACAAATGTGATGTACAATCGTAATGGCGTCCCTCTAAAAATTGTTAACTAGTGCTGCTGCTAGTTACGATTCATAACAGCACAATCCAGAGTGCTTTTTTAAACCTTTTCACTATTGGGATCTGTTTACATTATATGATACTGAGAGTGGCAGACATATTGCTTATCCCTGCACTGCAGTCTTCCCACACTGCTTCACTGCTCCTAGAAGATTCTAGCATGGACCTCATTGCATTGTATTAGACTCCATAATGGGAGAATCCTCACCCAGAAAAATTAACATAAAACTTATCACAGCCCATCCCTGCTCAACTTGTCACCTGTATAGACCTCTAAATCATACAAATAAAGACAATCCAAATAAGGACAATCATAAAGTCTCGCATGTGCCTAACATGATCTAACTAACATGTATACAATACGAAATGCACCCATCTCCCTTACATTTTATGAGTGGACAAAAAATTATTTGATACATATATACAAAGAGGAAATACTCAGAAAATGTAGTCCTCCTTTCTGCACTTGCTCATATGGCCCCAGCCAGTATTTAGAATCACTTTCTTCAACTACCAATTTCAGCCTTCCTTTACCCTTAGCGATAACCGTCACTGGTTGTGATTCTTTTTCTAGCAGGTTACCCAAAACTTCATATATGGAAAGGATTAGCTACTAGTAGTCATATCAAAATTGCGTTGCAGTAGTTTATCATTTACTTTAATCACAGGACATGACAGTACTTAGACATGGGTTAAGAAATCTCCTGGGTTCCAGATACAGTCTTCTTTACAACCAATATGTAATACTAGTCCAGTCCTCTCTTTGCAGTCAGGATCAATCACAGATGTCAATACAGCAACACTCTTATTTGCTTGTTGATCCAGAGGCAAGAGGAGCCCCAAATAGCCAGGAGTCATTCTTAAATTTCAGTGCAATGGGATTAGTTCTGTTTGTCCAGATTTTTCCAGATCTAACTAAATATCCAGACTTAAGCACAATAGTGTCAAAGACAGGAAGGAAAAATTTGAAAGTGGGTCACTAGAAGTAATAATGAGTCGTTTCACTTCCATTACTATATTTTGGTTCCTGGCTATGTGAATACATCCTGAAGAACATTGCCCCAAACCCATAAGGCATCATCATTTGGTCTGCAGTAGGACATTCCTTTGTCCTATCAAGCCAGCTGCTTCAGGATGATGGAGAAAATGGTAACACCAGTTAATTCCATGAACTTGGACCCATTGCTATGTGCAAAATCAGATGAAGTAAGTCCCTTGATCTGAAGCAATGTTGAGTGGAACACTATGGATAAGGATAAATATAATGGGCAAGGCATTCTGTATGTCTGCAAATGGTAGTTTGGGCAGAAGTGTGTGCAGGTAAGGCAAATTCATATCCAGAGTAAAAGTCTATTTCATAAAAACAAAATACTTTTCTTCACACAATGGAAGTGGTCCTATGTACTCAAACTGTCACCTAGATGCTGGTTGATCTCCATTGATGGTTCCATACTATGGATTCAGTCTTGGTCTTTGCTGCTTGAATATTGTGCAGACATAAGTGGTAGTATCCATGTTGGCCTTGGGTAGAAGAAGTCCATGTTGCTGAGCCCAGAGGTGGCATTCAGACAGTTTGCACCAGTTAACAGAACTCATATAATTTGTCATTGAGTGAAGTGGACTGACTGTTAAAATGTCACTTGCGATCAGGACTCTCTCTAAGGTGGGTCCGGGCAGTTGGCCAATGTAGAAATCACAAACATATATTCCTTTCTTTTTGATAACATTCATCTGTGCAACAGCATGTTCTAAGTGCCCAAAATAATATTCATTACACTCATAAGTATAAAAAATTTATATGAAACTATGTGTTTAATATTTACTCCTTCCTTTCATAAAACCCATTATGCTTGTAATGAAATACTATGATTTTAGTTGTTTGCATTTTTTACTTCAGTAAACAAACATATAAAGAGAAAAATGTTGAGCAACTAGAGAGTAACACATTATTTGGTTCAGCTTTGTATTACACCTCAAATTTCCACAAGATATAATGAGTGATTTATGCAATTCCTGAAAATGTTTAAAGAGCTAAAAATATTGTCTGGACAATTGCTGTACGTTCAGCAAAGTGAAAAGGGATTTTCCAAAGATGAGCATAATATGTTCAGAGAAGTTGCTTATATCTAATATATCAAACAATGACTATTGTCTACATGAAATCTTATTTCTACAGTGTAAAGATGGTTAAGGATACATCACACAGCCCATAATGCTTGGGTCAAAGTGAAGAATATTACAAGTGAGGACGCCAATCAAAAAACAAAATGAAAAGATCTTAAATAACAGTTATCGCTTTTTTCAGATATTATTTAATATTTGTTCATTAATGTTTTAAAACTCAAAGCATAATATAGTTCTGCATTGTTCTTTTTATTGTTTATTGCATAATCAACTTTATTGTCTTTATATAAGTGTTATCTTTATAAAATAATAAACTACCTTTTGGGATTTCATTTTATTTATACTCATAATAGTCAGTAGAACAGTGACTTGGTTGGTAAATAGTTTGAATCCCACCATTGGTTGAGTCCATGACCACTTCATTCATAAGACATTGGGAAATGATGGGAGTGGCTGTTGGCAAAGGAGGATGGCTAGTTTACACAGATTGCATCATCCTATCCATTTGATGGCCCAAAGCCTCCTCAGCAGAGATAATCCTTTGGTGAGCATTCACTTGAGGGACAAATAGCTTCACTTTTCTTACCCCTCAGTGAGGTCTGGCCACATACTTCTGCCTTATACCTGCCTGACAGCAAAATTCCAATTCCACTCCTTCCAAGTCGCTGACCATCGGTGGTACTTATATAATCATTTGTCAATTTCAGAAGTATTAAGAGTGAAGAGGTGGAGTCTAATCTGTTAATCTGGTCATAGCCAATGAGGACTCTGTGTGGACATGACCTACTCCTGAGGATTTGGGGAACTCCTTTAATTCCTCCTTGGAGACTACAGGCATTCTCTCTCTGCTCACTCCCTGAGACATACTCTCCTGACAAGACACATGGCACTACACTGACAGACCCCGCGCCCTGGGAACCATGTGGAGACCCCTGCCAGTGCTGAGAAGCATACAACACCACTGGATCCACAAGACTTCCCACCCACTGGCCTGTGAGCTCCCTGCATTCATAGTCATTGCATGCTTTTCATGAATCTGAAGAGGACTTTATAGATTGATATCCGACATATGGGCTAATATGGGGTTTAGGACTTGGTCTGGACTGGGCTGGGATGTTTTCTCAATATTCAGTTATCTTGTATATTAAGCTCTTTCCTATACACATATGAGTCTCCCGGACTTTGTTTCTCTAATTTATGTGGACTAACACTCCTTCAATTCAAACCATTGACCACAGCCATGAATCAATACACAGCCTCACATCAGGTCATTTCTGCTTCCAAGGAAAATGAATAACCAGATATACTATTTAAAATTCTGCCCTTTGTGAGACTTTTCCTTACCAATGTCCCCTTGCGAATCTGTATTAAGGAATTATAATGCGACTGCAGCCCACTTTTGAGTGATACCTGCATATCATGCAGAAGCATTGTAAATCAATATAAGATTTCTATTCCTCAGTCAACTAACTGGTAGGAACTCACCACGAGGCTATGGGAAAGTAGGGTATTACCGTGACAGTAGTATGGACCACAGGCATTTGGGCCACTTCATCATCCAGATTACTTAAACTTTCAGGTCCTGCTTCAAACCAGTTTTATGTATACCACCTCTGTTTAATGAATGAATACTGCTATGCATGTGCAACTTTGTGATTCTGTGGATCTGACAATATCGATTTCATGATTAGATCATTTGTTGACTTGGTAGCCCTTGATGAGGCATTCAAACTCCAGTAAGGGGCAGCCACCGACCAATAGCTGTTTCCCTCTCCTCTCCCCCCCTCCCAAGGAAAGCAATTTTCTACAAAAGATGACAGAGATTTGTTTCCAAATCCTAATGATCTGTGTTGTTACTCACCGGTAGGTGGTCTTCCCAAAATGTCAAACTGCCTCTCTAGCTACCTTTGACACTTCAAGGGTAATTGGATCAGCTGGGTCATATGGCCCAAGAGACTCTTCGACAGCACCCTGATTCTACTGCCGATGATCACATCAGAGACACTTGTTTAGAGGTGACTGTGGGACAATGGAAACACCTAGAGCACAGCAAACAACCGAGCAATGACTTTCCCAGCTCGTGGAGAGTAAATCTGAGTGTTTCTGGATATCAGTAGTTCTAAAGAAGCTTTATAATACTTGCCCGAGCAGAACAGACAGCATGGGGCTGCACGACTCAGAGGTTAAAGTAGTGTGCTGTAGGAAGGATGGTGGGTGTCAGGATAGAATTTAGTATGACGGAAGATGGAAGCTTGCCCGACATTTTCCCATAGGAATTAGCCTTGTGCTGATGATAAGTTGTATTCTCCTTCCCCTTTGGGCATCCAGAGGTTGGATTTGGGTTTCATTGCCATTTTTGCAGTATTCCATTGACCAAAGAGGATAATTTCTAACGTATGCACAGTCTTCTTTATTTCTGTGGTTCTTTGTGCACATTTTTATTCTGTCATATATAAGTTCTATAAGCTAGTTGTTATTGACTTAATTCATTTTACATCACTAATTTATATCTTCTATCACATTATAGCAACTAAATGTATATGTATTGATTATAATTTCTTTCAGAACTAGATGCCAACCAGTGATAATGAGGATGAGGCAAGTTTGTTGTATATTTTTCAGTGTAACCAGAGTTCTCATAAGGAAAACATGTTTTCATACTAAATATTTATCCTACATTGAATAACTTCCAAGTTTTATTGTTAAAGGAAAAATAAGTTTATAGTAGTGATATTGTATAAAATAAAGTTAATTCAATAACAAAATATGTATGAAACCATTGCAATTGTGACAATACAAATAATTAATTTTGTTATTTACTTATGTATTAGGGAAGAGTATTGAGACTATACATATGGAATATTTTCATCTTTCATTGATAATGTTAAAATAAATGTTACCATTTTATCTCAATAGCAGGTTGTTTTATGAAGTCCTACAGTCTGAACTTAGGAGGTAAAATTTTTTCCACATCTCCCCTCTTTTTCTTTCCCCCTTTCTTCCTTCTTTGGATATCTTTGCTAACTATCTCCTCTTTCTTGTACATCATAACTTGCTATTATTGTTAATAAAAGAATAATAAATTATACAGAGAAAGCAAAGGTAGAAAAATAAATAAAAGAAAAATTGGGTAATTAGACTGCATGTAATTCAGGTCACATAAATTCAAGTGCAAATTTCTCCTTGTAGACAAGTCAATATATGAAGGACTGATACTGCTCTAGTATAGATTTCAGAGTGCAGATGAGATCTATAGCTAATTTTAACATGGTATTCATTATTAAGGGATTGTAATTCAGCATCAAACTCACCTTCTCATCTGTTTTGTGTGACTGAATCTGGAACTCTTTATTGCACATTTCTGCCTTAGTCGCTGCTGCATATAATGTTGTGCTAAGGGCAGCAGGGGCTGCTTCAAAGCTTGAGGAGGGAGAAGAGCTTTACTGTCTCTCAATTGTTTCCTGTGAATGTTACATTGACGATTGTGACTTGTGAATGTCAAATTTCAGCAGCGCTTCTTCACTTCAGAAGACACAGAGCATCCCATAGCCAAGATGAGTCCAGTATGCAGTTTTCTCAGCTTTCTCTGAACCAGCTTCCTAGTTCCCTCTGGCAGATAATTCAGCACCAATCATGACATGCTTACTCTTTAGAGACCTGAGCTTCATCGATGTGAAGCTGCTTTCTAAGTCTCTGAATTTTAATAAGCACAAGCTCTTTGCTTTGTTCCCTCAGCCCTAGGTCGACTTGTTGCTTCCTTCAGGTCCTATCTCTGTAACACCAAGTTCTATCTCTGTAACACCTTAATTTTTTATATTACTTTTTTAATAATAAAAATTCCTTATATTAATTTTCAATTAAAATGACCTGGGTGGTTTCTGTGATAACTATATCTCTACTGAAAGAAACCTTAAAGAGAATGCATTGCTTTTCTTAATCAGAGCTCTCCTTCCTGATTTAGGAATCATATGGATTCCGTTAATCTAATCTCAGGTTCCCAATTAGGCTCCACAACCACCTTCCTGTGGTTTGGGGGAAAAGTCACCTCAGATTTTCTGAATGTCAGACACATAAGCTAACAAATAACACCCTGTCATGGGTTTGGGAGTATTACATGAGATTGTGATTAGAAAATCTGAAATATACTCAATAAAAGGCAGCCATGATTATTATGAGGAAGACTGTGTTCAGAGTACCTGTCTGCTTATTTTTAAGGGCCCAAACTCTAAAATCTAGATATATAAAGTGATACGCACACCCATATGTATATATTTATATTCATTTTACTTCAGTCATAAGGACAATTTATCAAGGTGAAATTTGCATTTATCTAGAGATGGAAGCACAATCAAAGATTGTAGGAGTAGCACCAAGAAACCGAAGGCTGTATTACAAAGTGAAGGTCAAGCACAGGAAGTCTGCTACAAAAGGCTGACCTAGAGTGTCATTTGAGGATTAACATGCACCTAACCCAAGGCATGAGGTATTCAACAAGCTCATATAGATGTGGACCCTGGATGACAGACCAGGGAGACTTGAGAAGAGCTGACCCTTTGAATTAAGGTGTTGGGAAAGAATATTGACAGAACCACGGATTCTGAGATCAAGCAAATCTGTCTTGGTAGAAATGATCAGGCTCCTTAGATGATGGTGAAACTTTGTCTCATGTACTTTGCCTTAGTTCCTGGCAAAGACCATCATGGTGGGTAAAGTAGAGGGTCAGTAAAAAAGTATAAGACCCTCAACAAAATGGATTGACCCAGAAGTTTCAACAATGAACTCAAACATGCAATCAGCAATCGTGAGCATGGTACAAGACAGGTCTGTTTCCTCGTGTTTCCTCATGTTGTTCATAGGATTGGTCGGATTCAGGACTAGCCTGAGGGCACCTAGCTATGACTATATTCTAGCTGTGAATTTTATTTGACCTCACTCTATGTCAGTCTCCTCATCTATAAAATGGAAAGAATGCTAATTTCAAATACATAGGATTTGTCTTAAGGGATGAAAGAAAACCCAATATTCAAATATAATTTATAAACACATATTAAGTCTTAAACAGGATAAAGACAAGGCAAAGACAAATCATCCAGATAAAGGGAGATCCTTATCACAAAAATTCACAGACACCTGTCCATTAAAATTGAACCTGAGAACAAAGGAATGTGTCACAAAATTATAATCGATGACATCCTCAATTATATAGGCAAGGCTATAGGATATGAAAAAGAGACCAGTAGTGGAATCCATACACCGTGTAGATAAGAAAGCCTACAAGACTGGTTCAGGGAACTTCCACTAAGACAACCAAGGAATGATTCATGACTATTCAACCTTATTACCCCAATTCTATCAAGGGAACACCAGGAAAGTGCCTAAGTGCTAGGCTACACCTTGCTGCGATGGCTAGGATGGAGATAGGACTCCACTTCAAAACACACTCTGCCTGACAGCAAAGTTTTTCACATTGTCTGCTGCTATGAGTCAGAATAGACCCCGTCTCAATGAATTTGATTTTGAAGCCAATGGTCATAGAGAGCTCAATGGAAGGTAGACCTATCTGGAAATTCAACAAGGGATTCACAGGGACCCCATAAACATAGAATGTTCGTGGTTACATTGTAAAAACAATGAATTTACTTTTTATCAAGCTTAACATTCTTTGAATTTTCTGGCACTGTGAAAGATATAGCCATCACAAGAAAATACTGTTTTGGCTTTTTTGTATTATAAAAATGTAGCTTTAGGCTTAAGTGGAGAGCAAGTGCCTTGAGAATGATTGGGGCAGGGAATGTATGGATGTGCTTTATACAATTGATGTATGTATATGTATGGTTTATGATAAAAGTTGTATGAGTCCCTAATAAAATGTAAAAAAAGAAAAGAGGAGAAAAAAATTAGGGCAAAGACTGTACAGATGTGCTTTATACAATTGATGTATGTATATGTATGAACTGTGATAAGAATTGTATGAGCCCCAATAAATTGTTTAAAAAAATGTAGCTTTAGTTTATTGGAAAATTCAAGTAATTATGTTGACCACATCTGTTTTATGAAATATAAGATACTTAAAAGGCATTGTCATGTTCCTACCATTTTACTGTAATAACTCTGAATTACATGGGGTTGTAATTATACATGAAACTTGCATCAGTAACTATACTTCCACTGTAATTAAAACAGATAATTGGATTGAATGAGAGGATAATAACTTGTCAGGCCCATTTATTTGGCCTAGCTCAAACTACTTCTTAGGCCTTTTCCTCAAAAATTTCTATTTGTTGCTTCTGAGTTAAAAAGTAATCATTCCTCATAAAAGGGATATTGATCACAAATGTGTTCCAATTGTGAGGAAAATAATAGGAGCAAATGTTGTTGGAGACATGTAGTGGGATTTATTGTGGAGGGAAATATACACAACTGCTTTGACCACAGGTAAAAATAATCTGGACTGAATAATGATTATAATGATTTACATTTGCAAATGTGGTTCATTTTAGCTTATTCACAAAAAAGTAAGACAGTGATAAAAGACGTGAAAAAGGCTAGGAAGAGTTTTTGTGTTGAGCACAGAAAACTGAAATAGGGAAAGTTGATTGATAGCTAATACTATTCTCAGTGTAAGCCTCCGTCAATATAATCAAATTAAAAGTGAAGAGTTGGTCAGGGATTTTCCCATAAATTTTCAAAATCACAAAGGAGGCTGTTAACAAAACTTATTCTTTATACACAAAGGGATTTCAAGGAAATTGAAACAAATAAGGTCACAGTGCTGAGCTAACATGACTCTTTTATCTTTATTATGTTTAATCAAATCTCTTATCCAAAGCATGTGGGGGGAAAATAAGCAAAACAAAAACACATTTGATGTGAGTAAGAACTCCTGGGAATGTTTTTCCTGAGCTTATATGTAATGAAAGTTACTTAAATGTCAGTTAAACATTTAAACCCATTCGAGCTTAAAAAAATGAGTACATAACATACTCCCATATGATAATGTAAAATTTGAGATTTTAAGGAATATATTTTGTTCCCTTGCATAATAAAACTATCTGTTTTTATTAAACAG
This sequence comes from Tenrec ecaudatus, assembly GCF_050624435.1. Taxonomy (NCBI): domain Eukaryota; kingdom Metazoa; phylum Chordata; class Mammalia; order Afrosoricida; family Tenrecidae; genus Tenrec; species Tenrec ecaudatus. The sequence goes on along the minus strand of NC_134545.1, from coordinate 56,926,985 downwards.
AATGGGGGGATGCAAATAACAACAGAATAGAGGAAGAAAAAAACTACTACAAAAAAAATGGTAATAGAAATATTTAAGAAAAAATTTAATAGAGATTCAGTTTTTATCAATGAATTGAAATTTTCAAAAAAGCAATTAGATAAAATGTTAGGAGAATATTGGTGGTAATCATCATATTTCTATGTTTCCATATTATTCATTCAATTCTAAATGCTATACTTTAAGAGGAATTGTACCAATATTTGATGACTAGTATTGCAACCATTATAATGAGAAAATTTTTTAAGAATTGAGACCGGTGAAAATATCTAAGAAATATTTAAGAAAATTTAATAGAGATCTACTGTTAGTCAATATGTTGAAATTTTCAAAAGAACAATGTGTATTACTCATGTAAAATCCAAACTCACTGTCCTCAACTCATTATTAGCTCATAGCAACTCTAAAAGATGGGGTAGAACTGCCCCTGGGAATTGCCGAGACTGTAATTGTTAATGGGAATAGAAAGCCCCATCTTTTCCTGAGGAGCATATTATATATCCCAGTTCCTAGAAAAGGACATCAAACGTGGCAAAGCAGAGGGTCCTTTTATCCTTATCAAGATAGATTGACAAAGGGGCTACATCCATGGGCTCAAGCCTAACAGCAGTGGTGAGCATGGTGAAAGATTGGGGCCTATTTGGTTGTATTACAGAGAGGACCACTATGTATGGGAACCTCCTGGATGGCAACTAACAACACATCGATATGCACCACTTGCAACCTTGAGCTTGGCAACATGGGTAAGAGCTACCACAGACACTTCAGTATTGTTACAAGTCGGACGTTGAATTGTTTTGAACTATTTACCATAGGTCCAAGATTCCTTTTACTCGCAGCATGGTGTTATAGAAAATAGATTAAAGGACAAACATTTGGTTATATCATAGATTGTGGCTTATCAACATCTTTGGAGGGCCTATAATATTTCCCATGTCACCTTTAGGCTAAATTAACTCCTTCAAACCCACTTCAAAATGACTCTTCTGGATATTTTATTTTACAAATCACTTCCCATTATTTCATGTTATTTTCAATTGTAAATATGTTTGAATCTATGAAACTATGTATAACTTCCATTCTGATACTTGCAATATTAATTTTCCTTGCTTTTTCCCCTGTTACTTCATACTTATTTTCTTTATTGATATTGGTTTTACTTTTTAAAATCATTTTATTGGGGCTCATACAACTCTAATCACAATCCATACGTACATCAATTGTGTAAAGCACACTGATACATTCGTTGCCCTCATCATTCTCAAACACTCGCTTTCAGCTTGAGCTCCTGGAATAAGCTCCTCATTTTTTTGCCCCCTCCCTCCCCACTCTCCCTTCCCTCATGAAACCTGGATAATTTATAAATTATTATTTCATCATATCTCACACTTCCCGGTATCTCCCTTCACCTACTTTTCTGTTGTCCATACACCAGGGAGGAGGTTATATGTAGATCCTTGTCATCAGTTCCCCCTTTCTACCCCTGCTTCCCTCCTCCCTCCCGGTATCACCATTCTCACCACTGGTCCTGAGGGGTTCATCTGCCCTGGATTCCCTGTGTTTCCAGTTCCTATCTGCACCACTGTGCATCCTCTGGTCTAACCAGGTTTTTTTTTTTTTTTTTTAACATTTTATTGGGGCTGATACAATTCTTTTCACAGTTCATACATATACATACATCAATTGTATAAAGCACATCTGTACAGTCTTTGCCCTAATCATTTTTTTCTCTTTTCTTCTTTTACATTTTATTAGGGACTCATACAACTCTTACCACAATCCATACATATACATACATCAATTGTATAAAGCACATCCATACATTCTCTGCCCCAATCATTCTCAAGGCATTTGCTCTCCACTTAAGCCCCTTGCATCAGGTCCTCTTTTTTTTCCCCCTCCCTCCCCATTCCCCCCTCCCTCATATGCCCTTGGTAATTTATACATCATTGTTTTGTCATATCTTGCCCTATCCGGAGTCTCCCTTCCCCCCTTCTCTGCTGTCCCTCTCCCAGGGAAGAGGTCACATGTGGATCCTTGTAATCACTTCCCCCTTTCCAACCCACTCACCCTCCACTCTCCCAGCATCGTCCCTCACACCCTTGGTCCCTGTACCTCCAACCCTCATATGCACCAGTGTACAGCCTCTGTCCTATCCAGCCCTGCAAGGTAGAATTCGGATCATGGTAGTTGGGGGGAGGAAGCATCCAGGATCTGGGGGAAAGCTGTGTTCTTCATCGGTACTACCTCACACCCTAATTAACCCATCTCCTCTCCTAAACCCCTCTATGAGGGGATCTCCATTGGTCGACACTTGGGCCTTGGGTCTCCACTCTGCACTTCCCCCTTCATTTAATATGATATATATATATATACATATATATACATACATATATACATATACACATATATACACGTACATACACACACTTATATCTTTTTTTTTTGCATGATGCCTTGTACCTGGTCCCTTGGGCACCTCGTGATCGCACTGGCCGGTGTGCTTCTTCCATGTGGGCTTATTTGCTTCTGAGCTAGATGGCCGCTTGTTCACCTTCAAGCAGGTAGAATTGGGATCATGATAGTAGTAGGGGAGGAAGCGTTTAAGAACTAGAGGAAAGTTGTGTGTTTCATCTATGCTACCTTGCACCCTGAGTGACTCATCTCCTCCCACTACTCCTCTGCAAGGGAGGTCCAGTTGTCTACAGATGGGCATTGGGTCCCCATCCCACACTCCCCCTCGTTCACGATGATATGATTTTTTGTTCTTTGGTGCTTGATACCTGGTCTCTTTGACCCTTCGTGATCACACAGGTTGATGTGCTTCTTCCATGTGGGCCTTGTTGCTTCTGGGATAGATGGCCACTTTCCCTTCAAGCCTTTAACACACCAGACATTATATCTCTTGATAGCCAGGCACCATTAGCCTTCTTCACCACACTTACTTATGTACACATTTGTCTTCAGGGTTTATATGGGGAAGGTGAGCACACAGTGATGGTTTTTCTTTGGTGTCTGCTACCTGATCCCTTCAATACCTTGTGCTCACATGGGCTGGTGTGCTTCTTCCCTGTGGGCTCTGTTGCTTCTGAGCTAGATGGCTGCTTGTTTACCTTTAAGCCTTTAAGACCCCAGGCGCTATATCTTTTGATAGCCAGGCACCATCAGACAATTTTCCTTGCTTTTTGAGTGTATAGTTTTGGCATCAGCAACAGATAGATCTACCCAGACATAAATCAAGTATTTAGTGATGCAACTTCTGGATTTCTTCAAAATGCAGGTGGTTGCAGTATCAGCGGTGGCATCCAGTGTCCAGTGGGCAGTGCTGCCAATGTGGTTAGTGTCTCTCTAGAGCTACTGGTAGTGATAAAGCAGTAGAGGTATCTCTCCTTACTAGCAATCTGCTTATTCTCGGAGCCTGGTTATCCATAATAAGTCTATAATAAATGTATTATTTGAGAAATATATTTCTTACTTAAGTTACTGAAGAGAATGTGGACTTCTAGTATAATCTGGAAAATCTAGGATACCTAGATTTTAAAATTGGAAATTTAGCTAGAGATATGCTTTTGGACTGGCACTGGGACAAAATGGTTAATCAAAATAAAATTAGTGATGATCTGCCTTAAAAGTGTATGTTTAAGAACTAACCTCTAGTTCTTTACTATTTCCTCCCCTTACTATTATGGTTTTGTTTTACTTCATTAATCTTGTTAGATTACACATGTTTATTTGGCTAATTAAAATCATTCGGTACATGAAAGCCAAGACAGACAATCCTTCAGAAACAGTAATGAGTGTAATGGTTCCCAGAGGGTACGGAAAGAAATGATGGGGGGGGGGGGCGGTTGGGGAGAGCTGGTAGCATTGCTGACTGTATAACTCCACTGGAGGGGAGTGAACATCAACAATGTATGTGAATGCATATATGGGATGGTGTAAGATACAGCAAAAAAAAAACCCAACCCCAAACAACATAACATATATGTGTGCATGTGTGTGTGTGTTTTCCTGGGGTTAAGGTGGAGGAGGGAGGGTATAAAGGGAGGCTGATAGCTGATATCAAGGAGCTCAAGAAGAAAGAAAATGTTTTGAAACTGATTGTGGTCGCAATTGCCCAGCACTGCTTGATGTAATTGAACTATGAAATTAACGTTATGATATCTGTAAGAACTTCCTCTAAAATGATTTAGTAAAAAAGTATATGTTCAAGGCTAATCTTTGATAATCACAGAAATTGCTGTTGTGAAAGGGTTTATATACATAAATGAAGGGTTTTAGATTTGGGTAATTACTTCAAATAATCCAAGGCTTCAAGGAAAATACAAAGTGGTGTTGTTAGGTGTCATGGATTCAGTTCCAATCCATAGAAACCTATGGAAAATAGAACAAAATACTTTCTCTACTGCTCCATCCTCGCAATTTTTCAAAATGCTTGAGCCAATTGTTGCAGTCATTGTGTCAGTTCAGTCTATCTTGATAAGGGTTTTCCTCTCTTTCATTGCCCCTCTACTGTGCCAAGAAAGATGCCTTTCTTTAGAGACTGGTCTCTCCTGACACCATGTCTAACGTATGTGAGATGAAGTCTTGCCATCCTTGCCTCTGCAGAGGTTTCTGATCATCCTTCTTCCATGACAGGCTTGCTTGTTCTTTTGGTAGTCCATAATACATTCAATATTCTTTGAAAGCACCAGAATTCAAACACATCAATTTTTCTTCAGTCTTCTTTATTCAATGACCAATTTTCACATGCCTGTGAACTGATTGAAAGTACCATGGCTTGGGTCAAGTGTACCTTAGTCAACAAAGAAACCTCCCTATTTTCAATACTAGGAAGATAATGTGCAGCAGATTACTCAGTGTAACTTGTCATTTGGCCTCCTAAATTGCTTATTTCATGAGCATTGATTGCGGATCCAACTGAAATCCTCGATAATTTCAGTTATTTTCTGTGTTTATCATGATGCTAATTATTGGTCCAGTTGTGAAGATTTTGGCCTTCTTGATATTGAATTGTAATCCGTATTGAAGGCTGAAATCCTTGATCTTCATAAACAAGTGTTTCAATTATTCCTCACTTTCAGCAAGCTAGGTAGTGCCATCTGCATATCAAAGGTTGTTAATAAGTCTTCCTCCAGTATAATCCAGCTTCTCTGATGATTTGCTCAGGATACAGATTGAATAAGTATGATGAGAGGACACTATCCTGGTGTATCTTTCCAGATTTTAAACCATGCAGTATTCTATGTTCATACAACTAAATTTGATCCATGTATAAATTCCACATAAGCACAATGAAGTATTCTTGGTTGCATCTTAATGGTTACCTGTTGGGCTGCAATCTAGAGATCAGCAGTTTGAAACCACCAGCTGCTGCATGGAGGAAAGACCAGGCTTTCTACTCCTACAAACAGTTACAGCCTCAGAAACTCATGCAGGTGGTTCTATCCTGCCTATAGGGCTTCTATGGGGTCGCATGGAGTTGATGAGCCAGTGAGTTTGGTCTAGTTTACCCATGAACATGAGACATTATTCCAGTCATATATTTTCTTTGGGTATTTTTGGGGTAGTCATGATAAATAGTATTATTCTTTTCATTTCATTTTCATAGTCCTCTTCTTTAATGTAATGCTCCAATAGTATGTGGATCTTATACCTTGCCAAACTGTTAAATTTTTCAATTAGTTTCAGCATTTTTTAATTGAATCTTTGGGGTTCTTGATATATAGGTATATATCATCTGCAAATAAGAGTTTGCTTCCTCTTTGCCAATATACACACACCTTTAATATCTTTGTGATGCCATGTAGATCTGGTTAAGACTTTCAGGGCTATTTTCAATAAGAATGGTAATAAAGGGTCTTAATGGGAAAATGCACTATTTCCTGTCTGGAAGGGAAAGGTTAAGTTTTTCTCTACATTAAGTGAGATGCTAACCATTGATTTTGCCTATCTGGACTTTCTTATGGTGAGAAAATTTTCTTCAATTCCTATTTTGTTAAGTAATTTTATCAAGAATTAAAGTGAAAGTTTATCCAATGCCTTTTCTGCACTGATTGGCATAACCATGTTTTCTTTGATATGTTTTATTTTAGCTTTGTTTCAAGGAATTAATAAATTATTCTCCTATCTTCTTCAATTAGCCAATGGTTTCTCTGTAATGTGTTGTTCCATTTCCATAAAACTGATTTGTTTTGATTGATTGTCTTCTGCTTGATTTCTAATTTTATGGCATTGTGATCTATAAAATAGTTTGTAATATCCCCATATTTAAAAATTTATTGAGCCTGGCTTTATGGCCACACATATGAGGGGATAGCCCCTCTAAAACCAAAATTTTTTTCAAAGCTTTTTTTCAAAACAAGCTTATCATCTTCGAAGTAGTCTTCATTACAGTTAAATACATTTGGCAAATCTGGATGGCCGACAGCACCTCACTCGTTTTTATCTTCACCCCCTCTGCATTGTTAAATTGCTGTCCTTTTATGCTCCTCTTCATTCACAGAAGCAAAAAGAAGTTGCACATAGAGGCGAGGTAAGTAAGGTATGTGGGGCAAGGGAGGCATGCTGGTTTTTGCCAAAATCTGACTGAATGAGATGACTGTGAGCAGGTAAATTGTCATGGTGGCAAAATCAGTTCCCCGTCTCCCCAAAATGAGGCGTTTTTGTTTGTTTGTTTTTTGTCATACACTGTTCTGCTATCAAAATATCAAAAGCTTGATTAACAGTCTGACTTGGTGGAACAAACTCCAAATGCACTACAAGTTGACATTTTTGTCTATTCAGGAAGTGGACAGATGTCTAATAGGAGGTTTGTCATCAATTGACATTTCATCTATTTGGAAACAAACAAAAAAAACCCACTTGTACACTTGAGTTTTTTCCCAAAGCACTGTCACAGCAGTTTCTGGGGCATTCTTTCATGAGCAGGAAACAATATTTCACAGCCACATGCTGTTCTCTTAAATTGGCCATTACAAAAAAAAAAAAGAGGTTTGAGCGAAACTGACTTTGTGAAAGCATATATTGTCCAGAGAGAACCTTCCCAGGCAATGCACTGGGTGCTCTAAATCAAAATGAGATGCTGGATACTCACCTAGCAAGAAAAATGTGTACCATGAACGCTCTGCTCCACTCAGTATAATTCTGATTTTGGGGGTTACACCTCATAGGCTCAATTTTTAATATCATCATTATATAATGCCTTTCTTTGTCGCTCCATTGTTATTTTTTCTCTTTTGGCAGAAATTAATATTGCTTCTCTTGCTTTCTTTGGATATGATTAGCTTGATGTATTTTTCCCATTCTTTGAGTGTTAGTCTGTTTTTGTCTTTATATCTGTGGTGTGTTTCTTGTAAGCAGCATATTTAATGACTCCTATTTATTTATGTAGGCTGCCTCTTAACTAGCGAATTTAACCCTTTTAAAATCATTGTTGTTCTGGATGGTATAATTTTGTTGCCATTATTTTATCACGTATTTTTGTGACTTTCTTTTTTTTAATAAATCATTTTATTGGGGCTCATAGAACTCTTATCACAATGAATACATACATCAATTGAGTAAAGCACTCTTACACATTCGTTGCCCTCGTCGTTCTCAAAATTTGCCTTCCACTTGGGTTCCTGGGATCAACGCATTTTCCTTTTTTCTCCCTCTCCCTCCCTCCCCGCTCCCCCCTCCCCCATGAACCCTTAATAGCTTATACTCTTTATTTCTTTAGCATAATTCTTTTTACTACTTTTCTTTTGATTATGGATTAACTTGTCATATTTGTCTCTTTGTGGTTTTCATCTTACTGCTTAACAGTATCTTATAGTTTTCCTCATTTTTAATTTGTTGAAGTTTTAACATTTGGTGTTGAAGTTCATTTGTTTTTTTATTGTTTTCTTTCCAACTTTAAGACAGTTGTCATGCAAATTACTTGATATCTTCTCCATCGGAGGGTTCATTAGGCACTATGATTTTTGTCGTCATGTGGATTGTTATCTATGGTCTCTGTTTTGATTTACATGGTTTTGGTTCACTCTGTGTATTACTTGTCAGATGTTTGTCAGCAATAATGTCTTGTGTGGTGATTTTAGGTGCTATCTGTTGCTGTTGCTTCCCTGTCCAAAGAACTCTGGTATCTTTTCTAAAATTGGTATTTTAAAAAATTCCATTACTATTCCATTGTATGACAATTATTTTATTTCACTAGCATATTTGAAGATGAAATTTTATTTCACCCTCATAATTTTGCTGGATATAAGATTTTTGATTGACCAGTTTTTCTTTCAAGATATTGATCAATTAATTGCCTTCTTGCTTCTATTATATCCATAGAAAAATCAGAATATATTCATATTGGCTCACCCTATGGATAATTATTAATTTTTCCCACATTGTTTTCAAAATTGCTTCTTTAATTTGATATTAGAAAGTTTGAAAAATTTTTTATAAAGTTTGACAATGATAGACATAATGATTTTCTTTTGATATCAATTGTGGTTTTCTAATCTCCTTGGATAGCTCCTTTTCAATACTTCTCCAAATATTTTCTCTGTAGTAAAAATTTCTTTTGTTCTGGATGTTTATCAAATGTAAATTGTTCCTTTTTTACTGTGTCATAGAATTCTTAGGTTTTCTTCACTTTTTGGATCTTTCTTAGTTTTATATTTCTTGTATTTTGGTCTTGAGAGATTTGTGTTTGATATTATTGTTTCAATTCTTCTGCCTTATTCTTACAAAGTTTTATCCAGTTCTGATATCTCAATGTTTGCCTTTTGAATTTCCATTTGGAGTTGTTTAATTGTTTCTGATTTTTTCATTTATTTTGTCAGATTGCTCTTGTTTTGCTTTCCTGAGTTCTTCAATATTTTCTTCTGTTATACTATATTTTAAAAATCCTATATATATTCAAAGCAGCTGAAGATCCTTCTCCTAAATTTCTCCATAGGAAGATCAAAAGCTATTTCTGCCTCCAAGACTTCTGAATCTACATCTGTGTGTATTCCACTTACTCAAGCCACTTTCTCTTGTTTTCACACATGCACAGAAACTGGCTGCTTCCTCTGTGGTTTTTGTTTGTCTCTGTGCTCAACAACACTCCCCAGGCACCCGGTTGTCAATCCTGGAAAGTCAAGGTTGACATTGGGTAGCACTAGACTATCCTGAGCAGGGGTTGACTGCAGGAAACGGTTGGGACAGTTACTGTCAAGATCCTGGTTTTGAGGTCAGCCCATAAGTTTCCATAATGTGCAGGCCAATGATCAATAACCTTGACATAAAGGGGTGACGAAGAGAATGTACAAGATACTGTCTGTTTACTCAGTTGAGCTGTGTTCATTGCCTCTGAATATAAGAACAAGGCCCAGGTTTTCTTTTGAATACTGTCTCCTGAGCAGAGCCAGGTTCATTGCCTTTAATGCAATTTTGAAGCCTGGGTCTGCAAAGAATGAGGTTTAAACTTTCCCTCATTAATTTCCCCCAATGTAGTTTCACCTAATTTTGCACACCCACAGATTTAATTTAAAGAGAGAGAGAAAAAAGGAAAAACTAGCAGAAAAAATGAAAAAGCATATGTAATCCAGGTTTGCACACTGATCCTGTATGATTATCTCCCCACCAGTCCTGGGGGGTTCTGGGAACTGCCCCTTCTAGCTTGAAGTAAAATTTGGGGGCTCCTCAGGAGCATTGTGACTTTGTTTTGCTCCAATTGCTGATCTTTTATGTTCCCTTCTTGGTTCGCCCCACTTGGGGGTTCATGGCAGACTGGGCTCACTACCTGTCATGGGTCCCCAGTATTCTCCTCTGTCGTGGTGTGCCCCAGTGAGGACACATCATGTCTCAAGATGTGGTCAGCCCTACAGTCCTCTTTGTGCCTTAGCTGCTCCATGAAGAGACATCATCCTCAGGGCTTGGTGTGCCAGTATGAGGTCTAGCACCTCACTCTCTCTTTTTTATTTCTTGGTTTGCTTCCCTGTGGTCGTGGCAGGCCAACCCCTCTCCCAAACCTATAGGTTAAGTGTTGTCCTCTGTAGCACCTACTTTAGGGAGTTCTCAGTTTCACTCTGGTTGGGGCTGGCCATGTAAGCCTCTCTGTCTGTGAGTTGCTCTATGTGGTTACATTGCCCCCAAGGTTTGGTGTGCTGTGGTGGTAACTGCACACACACTCCTATTTATGTGGAAACATAAAAAATGCACCCCCCTCTCGGGTGGATTAGTGTTTTGGTCCCCCAGAGTCATGGTCTACCTAAATATCCCCCCTTTTCTCCCTCCCCTATCCCCTACCCCTTTCCCCTTCTTTGTGTTGGAATAGCATGTACATCCTTGGATTTGGTCTCTCCCTTGCCTGTGTGACTGTGTACCTCAACCAGTATAGTGCGAGATACGTGGTTTTTCTTCTTTACCTACTGTGCTGATTATACTTACCTCCGGGGACTCATGTACTTGTCCTTTTGTGATTGGCTAATTTCATTTAGCATAACTTCCTTCAACTCTTCCCATAAGACAATAAGCTTTTTGAAATCATCAGCGCTTTTTGGTGATGAGTAGTCCTCCATTGTGCGTATGTGCCAGAGTTTTCTAATCCACTGCTTTCTTGATGGAAATATAGGTTGCTTCCAAAACTTTGTGATTGTGAATTGCACCACAATGAACATTAGCGTGCAGATGACTGGCTGTGGTCTATTTCTTACCTCCTTAGGGTATCTGCTCAGTGGAGGGATTGCTGAGTTGTAAGGTAACTCAATTTCCGCTTGCTTTAAATATCACCAGATTGCCACAGAGGCTGCATGTATTTACACAATTACCAGCAATGGAGGAGTTCGCATTTTGCCACCACCCCCCCCACAACATTGATTGCTCTCTGAGTTTCTGAATTGGGCTATCCTCAAGGGTGTCAGGTGGTTGTCTCATCTTAGTTGCTTTAATTTGCATTTCTCTGATGGCTAATGATTGGGAGCACTTTCTCATATGTTTATCGGCCATTTGGGTATCCTCCCTAGTGAACCTTCTGTTCAGCTCTTTGGACCACTTGCACAGGGGTTAACTGGTGTCTTCTTTTTGCAGGATAGGCGAGTGCTGTAGATTCTAGTAATAAGCTCTGTGTTGTCATTGCTAAAAATCATCTTCCAGTCTGTGGGTTACTTTGTTATCTTTTGGTGGTCTTTTGATGCACACAGGTGTTTTATCCTCAGTATACCCCACTGTTTGATTGCAACTTCATCTGTGTGTGTACCGATATATTCCCCGAGCCCAGGTAATTAGGATGGTCCCAATTCCTTCAAGTGCCCCCTTTCATAGTTTGGGATTTTACTTCTAGGTCTGTGATCCACCTTGAGTTTGTTCTTGTGCATGGGGTGAGGTAAGGGTCTTGTTTCATTTTTCTATAGGTGGATATCCATTTTTTCCAATACTACTTGTTAAAGAGGGCATCCACTCCTGCAGGATACTTTTTGGGCCTTTTTCAAAGATCAGTTGGCTATATGGTGATGGTTTTATTTCTGGTTTCTCTGTTCTTTTCCATTGGGCTGAGTATCTGCCCTAATTCCTGTACCACTGTGACTACGTAGTAGGTTAAATTCAGGTAAAGTTGTCTTCTAGCTTTGTCCTTCTTTTTGAAGAGTTCCTTGCTAATTCTGGGCTTCTTTCCTCTCAATATGAAATTGGTGGCCATTTTTTGCCAATTCTCTGAAAAAGTCGTCTTTACTTTTTAAAGAATATTCTTTAAAGAGGCTTTTTGCCGAGCCTCTGGCTACATGTTCACATTGCATCCGAGTTTAAGTGGTAGAATTCTTGCCTCCATTCAGGAGCTCCTTTGTTTTTTCCAACTTTCCCATCTAAACATCATGAATTATCAGTGCCGTTTGAATGCATGTTTGATCAACTTCAGACTAGAAGTTGATAACAATATTAATTTTTAATCTATATCATTAATGATTAGTGTGTAAACAATATTAATTCTTTTAACAAGTCTTCCTCTCACTGTAAGCATTGAATTTCTGGATATATCCGAAAATGTTCTTTTTAACAATGATTTTTCTTGAACTTGTAATTGCAGCCACTGTTGACCATATGAATGTGTGGCTTAAAATAGTCAACACCAATCCATTACCGCTGACTGTTAATGCTGAGATAGCAGTCTTCCAGTGCTCCTTTTAATTTTTGAGAATTTATAATTTTCCTAGGTTAAAAATTTTGTATGCTTCAATCTTGGATTTTTAAAAATCATTTTATTGGGAGCTCGTGCAACTCTTATCACGATCCATATATCCATCCATTGTGTCGAGCACATTTGTACATTTGTTGCCATGATCATTCTCAAAATATTTGCTTTCTGCTTGAGCCCTTGGTATAATCTCCTCATTTTTCCCTCCCTCCCTGCTCCCCTATCCCTAATGAGCCCTTGATAATTTAGAAATTATTATTATTTTGTCATGTTTTAACCTTTTCCCTTCTAATTATGAGGCATGCCATAGCCATAAGTGGATGTCCTGAAATATTTAATCTACTAATATGATATTAGTAGATTAAATATTTCAGGTTGACTATAATTTGAGCAGGTAAGTTTCTAGTTGTATTTTGACTGCTTTCCAACCTAATTTTGGGCAGTACATTAGGCAATGTTCTGCTGCTATTCATTAGGTTTTCAATTTTTTTATTTTGGTTTTGGGTTTGTTTATTTGTTTTTGGATATCTTCAGATAAATCTTCCCAATTTGCCTTAAACTTTGGACAAGACCTTATTAAATGTAATATACCCAATCATTTATTTGTGCCACTTCATATGACCCTTCAGTCCATGTCCTTTTAACTTCCATTAAATGATTTCCTAGGATTATAAAAATGTTGTATGTAAAACACTAATAGTCACTTTTGCAAATCTACTAGTTATAAAAGTGAGCCATCTCAGAAGCAGGAGGGGAGAGAGTGTCCCTTGGCCACAGAGAAAGAAGAGTTACCATCATAGATCCTTTTCTTCAATGATAGAGACAGCAGAGGCATCAAGAGTCCTTAGCTCTGAGATATGGAGACAGAACAGAGGACCCAGGTCATGACCATGAGGCAGAGTACAGGAGCTACATTGAGACTGTGAGGAAAGTGGTGCACTTTTGGGCCCAAGGAACAAGGCAAAGATCAAGATACCACATGGATGAGAGGCCAAGGACCATAAGGGGACAATGTTCCCAGCATGGCTGAGAAGAGGTGTAAAAGAACTGTCTGTAGTCATAACTGCCTGTAATCTTGTAACTAGTTAATAACCCCCTTAATCATGAATATTGTATGTGTGTTATGTACAGGTATGATGATAGATTATTGAACTGAGCAATGAAGGAGAGTTCAGTGTGAGGTATGATTTCTGTCAGAATAAAGTAAAACAGGATTGAGAGTGGAGACATGTTTTACCTCTACTTTATGGGAATTGGCCTGGGGCTGAGATGGCGTTGGATTCTTTTTCTATTTTATGTAGCCAGAGGAGTTCAGCTATGACCCCCCACACAGACACACAGCCCCATTGAACACACACACACACACACTTTCACCACATGTGGACATTATGGAATAGAAAATGCAAGAATTGAATTTACTACATGTGTTCAAAAGATGATGGATAACTTCAACATCAGTCAGAATAAGCTTAGGACTGAATGTGGAATAGACTGTTCATTTCTCATAGTTTGTTCAAGTAGAAGTTGAAGAAACTAAAACATGTTTAGGAAAGCCGATGTTTAATGTATATCACATTTGAATTTAGAGACTATGTCAAGAATATATTTGACACATTGAACATTATTGACCAAAGGTCAGATGACTCATGGGATGGCATTGAAGACACTGTACATGAAGAAAGCAAAAGGTCATTAAAAATGGGAAAAAATTAAAACAATTATCTGAAGGGACTTGGAAACTCACTTATGAATGCAGAGTAGCTAAAGTGAAAAAAAATAAATGATAAAGCAAGAGAGCAGAACAGAATATTTCAATGGGTCTAGAATACAGCATGCAACAATGAAATGTGAAAAGACAGAGCTAGAAAATAAAAAAGGAAGAGCATACTTAGCCCATTTTTAAGGAAAATCACAAACAAGTCTGGGGTTGAAATTTTGAAAGATTGTTTGAGGAATATATTGAATAACAGGGACAGCATCAAAAGAGGACAAACACATTTTCTAGACTCACTATACTAAATAATCAGTAGATATTCTACCTACCTAGCCATCCACCTTGAAGAAATTTGTATTCATTCCAACGAGAGGTGACCCGATGTAGTGAAGAGGTCATCTATGTCACAATTTTTTTCTGAAGATAATTCAAGAATGATTACTACAGAATATTAACAGGGAAATTCCAGAAATGCAAATAAAATACACAAAGGGATATGAAATAAAATATATAATTGTAAATGTTAGGTAGATCTTGGCTAAAAGCAGAGAATACCAGAAATACATTTTACCTGTGTTTTGTAGACTATACAAAATTGAATGGATCATAATTAATTATGGATAATAATGCACAGAATAAAAATTACAGATTATGTCCTCACGTGGAACTTGCATATAGACCAAGAGGCAGTCATTCAAAAGAAGAAACCTACCATCTGTGTGGTTCAAAGGTCTGTAAAGTTCTATGTCAAAGTTGTATATTTTCACCCTACTTATTCAATCTCTATGCCGAGTGTTTGCTCTGAGAAATGCAAATATGTGAAGAAAAGGTCACATCTGGATTAAAGCATACTCGTTATGCTTCATTCATAAGTTACAAAAGGCAAATAACACAGCCATACTCGCAGAAAATGAAGATTCCAAATACTGATGGCAATCAATGATACAGCCTTCAGTATGAATCATACCTCAACATAAAGAAAACAAAATCCTCACAACTCTACCTGTAAGCCACAGCATGGTAAAAGAGAAAGAATGCAATAGTTCAGGATTTTGTTTGATTTGGATTCGCAATCAGTATCCTTATAAGCTGGTCAAGAATCCAAATGAAATACTGCTGTAGGATAGTATTGCTCCAAAGAACGATCAAATCAGTGGTTCTCAACCTTCCTCATGCCGCGATCCTTTCATACCATTCCTCGTATTGTTGTGACTCCCCAAACCATAAAATTATTTGGTTGCTACTTCATCACTGTAATTTTGCTAATGTTATGAATCTAGCAACCCCTGTGAAAGGGTCATTCAACCCCCAAAAGGGTCACAACCCAAAGGTTAAGAACTGCTGATCTAAAGTATTAAAAAACAAAAATGTTAATTTGATGACTAAGATGTGTCTAATTCAAGTCATGGTATTTTAAATTCCCTATATGCACATGAAAGTAGAACACTGAATAAAAAAAATCAAAGAAGAACAAATGCATTTGAATTCTGGTGATGGTGAAGAGTGTTGAAAGTTCCACGGGCTGCCAAAAAAAAAAAAAAAACACCAAATAAACAGATCTGTGTTGGGAAGAGTGCAGCCAGAAATATCCTAAGAAACTAGGACGGGGAACTGCATCTCACAGCCATTGGACACATTATCCGGTGAAACCAGCCCCTGGAGAAGTACATCATGTTGGCTAAAGAAGAAAGTCAGCTCAACACAGAAATATTCTGTGTGGAATAGCCTAACACACTGGCTACATTAACACAATCATACAGTAAGAATTGTGAGGGCGACACAGGACTGGGTAGGGCAATGCGTCAGATCATTATCTAAAAATCAGGTCACTGTGAGTTAAAATTGACTTGAAGGTACTTATCAGCAACCAAAGCAGCATTAAAAGATCAAGGTTTGATTTCAGAAAAATTCAATTTGCATACAGCTACTGCATCATCCGTGGAGGTTTAAATGCTGCTAGGATGGTGAACAAGGTCCACCAGACCCTCTGGATTAAGAGAGACAAAGAAGAAATAGCTACAGAACAATTTTGAAAAATTAGCTAATGGAGACAGTATAGATCACACTATTGTCCATTCTGTAACCAGTCATGTGCATAGTGCCGAACTGAGCGTCACTGTGTTCTGCTGTGCGTCATCAACATGAGTAATGACAGACTTCACACTAACTAATGATAAGCATGCTTGATTTTTAACATATAATCTGCTTGCCACTACACAGGCTGATCCACTAAATGTCTACTTTCACATCTTAGCATTTAGGAAGGTAATCATGTTTATGACAATCAGATTAACCCTCTCAGACCTTATTTGGGAGACTCATGATGGGACAAAATACGTTTCTTTTTGCACTTATTTTGGTGAGTGGGTTATGGCAGAGTTTTCAGCTAGTCAATCATAATGAAGCTCTTCGTGGAATCGTGGGGCAGGTACATCCTCAATCATCAGCGGTGTGAACAATCGCCGACCTCTTCACTGAATTCGTTCTGCAGAAAGGGTCAAAGCAGTGCTTTTTCTATGCATATTCAATGCTGTTTATCTGACCCTCCAAGTGAATTTATCCTATATTCTTTATATTGTATTTTCAGTTTATGTAGCCCAGAATTTTAATTATTTCCAATTTAGATTCGTGACTAGCATCCCACCAGAGCTATCAACATGGTTCGGGTCTCTGTGTTGGAGGGTCGTTGGTTAGCCTGTGACCTGAGAAGGGAAGGGAATGTTGTACAAACTCTAATTATAAGCTTTCCAGTAAGCCCAGGAGCAGACACTAAATATTATTTTCTCCTTTTATTGTCTAGTCTTCCTATAAGTCAGAATTTCTCTGAAAAGACACAGGTTTCCCAAATAAATAAGTTTACAACAATGTGTTAGTAAAAGAGATTTCTTTTCACTTCATTATGGAAAAGTCCCCTGATTTTCCATTTCTATGACTAGGTGTGTCCCTATTTTTACATGCCAGTTTCCTAATTATAATCATTTAGTAACTATTTCAAGTGTTTCCTGCCTTTGTCTACCAGATGAAATTCATGAGGGCAGAGATACTGTGGCATCTGCAATGTCTAATTCAAGACTTTGCACAGAGTGAATCACAAGCAAATTGCTGTTGAGTGGATGAATAATTAAATGCATACTTCAATTAATGTGTCTGTAACAGAAAAAATGTTTCAAAAAGAATGAGACGAATAATGGACTAAATCCTGCAGTTGAGGTGATTTACTTAATATGACCCTTCTAGTCATAGTCTTTGTCACTCTCACCAGATGACTGAGTGGGACAATGAAGATTTGGGGTATTTCCTCTCCTCCTGAAGTATCTAGGTAAGAGAAGGTTGAAAGATACTGCTAGTAGTGTATGACTCAGCTGTTAGTGATTATTTACAGAAGTAATTGTGGTTGTAAAACTTG
Source organism: Tenrec ecaudatus (assembly GCF_050624435.1). Lineage (NCBI taxonomy): Eukaryota > Metazoa > Chordata > Mammalia > Afrosoricida > Tenrecidae > Tenrec > Tenrec ecaudatus. The sequence continues at coordinate 56,909,675 of NC_134545.1, read as the reverse complement.
GAACTCTGACATGGGGATTGGTCAATTTTTCCGTCTGTGTGTATAAAAACACCCCTCTCAGAATCAGCAATGGGGGATAAAGGAGATCTCAGCATCATCTAGAAAGAACAAGACATGGAGTTGTGTGTCTTCTTGACAGTGCGAGCCCAGCACTCTGAAACTCTTTCATCAGCTGTGACACCAGAGGAGCAGCAGAGGAGCAACATAGCAGGACCAAGAGCCAGAGCATGAGACAGAATGGTGGGCTCCCTGGCCCATTAAGCAAGATGAGCTGAATGCATTCAGGCAGGAGACTAGCTTGTAGAGTAGGATGCCTCCAAGCATTTAATTGGGGGAACTGACTTGGGAGCTAGAGCTTAGTACCTTCAGATGGAGGTTTATGAAGGCATGAAGTATCTTTGGGACATTTATTGCCAGCACTAAAGGAGTTTTGAAACAATTTTACAAGCAGCAAAAGAACAGTGAACCCTTTGACTGAGGTCTACCTGCAGGAATGGCTGAGAAAAGGTTTTGGTATTGATCAAAAAACTATTGTGTCCTGAACATTTCTAATCCTGAATTATTGCCTTATTAGTTTCGATGTAAACCCCATTATTGTAAGTAAGTCTGTAAGTTCTGTGTGGCCATTTCCATTAATTTTGGACACAGCAGAGAAGTAGAGTGAGGAGCGTGTACTGTCTGAGGAAGGGACAGAGGATTCCGAATCAGTAAAGGAAATTAGAATGTGGAGGCATTAGTGATTTCTCTCTGTGTGTTACACTCAGCCTTCGCTGATGTTGAATTTGATTTTGCTTACTATTTTTAAAGTCAAAGGTAATATATGGACTCCACACCATTCTTACAAATATCAAAATGAACAATGAGCAAAATATAGTAGGAAAAATAGGTATGAAACAAACTCTCAGATGTATGAAACATTTTGGCAGTCTATGTTGCAGACCTTATTCTCTGTATTAGTCTGTCTGCTTTTTAATAACTTCAAATCTAGCTCTGACAGAAGTAGTTGTATTTGACTCAGCACAAAATTAATTGTTTTCATATCCAACTTTTATAATAAAAATATAATGGGTTTAAGTAAAAATAGATATGGTTGTCATGAAATAGACATGCTATCTTGTAATTAGTTGATTGAGTAGATGGACTGCTTTTGAGAAAAGTAATTGCAGTGAGATTTAGAGCATGATTGCTTCTTTCTTGTTCAGCTTTGCCATTGAAGATATGTATGAGTTGCTAACAAATGACTGAAACCAGACCTGAATAATGCAAGCCAATGAATGAATGACAAGCCCCAGAAAATGATACCGATTAGGTACATTTATCTCATTTCTCTTGATTATTCGACTGTAGAATTAATGGATAGGATTCCTGAAGCATGGAACATATAAACAAATTTAAAAATTATATGTAATCTAATCTTATGTGGTTTCCTTATTTTCAAAAGAATCAAGATAAAATGAGACAAAATACTCCTTGTCGTGTTTTAAGCTTATCTAAAGTGAATTGATACATTTTAAAGAAAGAATCTCATTTCCTTACACAATAGACTACTGCTTGTCAAAAGGCTAAACGTTTCATGCTTCTCATGTAATCATTAAAAATGTCACTGTCACTGTCATGCTAATCACCACATAATGGAAGAGTCAAACCTGGAAATGGTGATGGCACAATAAAATCCAGAAATTTTCTTCCATTACTAACTCAGCACTTTCTAGGACAGTCTCAAATGTAAGATAAGTATTTATTGAACAGTTACAGTTGCGTTTGTAATAAATCTGCATCAATGATGTATTTTTAAATTTATGAAAAAAATATTTAAACAAGAAGTTATTTGAAATCATTTAAAAATTGTCTTTAGGCAAACTTTTAAATGTATGATTTTTAATAATAGAAAATAACGTTTACTTTTCAGAGTAAATTGTTTAAATCATTTCTGAGTTTTGTTTTGGTTTTCAAACCAAAAACATTAATCGATATAATTGACTAGGTCAATTTATAGAAGTCCACATAGGATTTCAAGCCAGTAGACTGTGAAGCACTTTCTGAGGAGGATCAAGGGCTGCATCCGTCAGGATAGGTTGCAAGTTAATGTAAAGAACACAAAAATTCTCCCAACTTAACACATCATGCTATGTAGAGAAAGTATTGAAGTTGTTAAGGATTACATTTGCTTTAATCTACAACCAATGCTCTGAAAGCAGCAGTCAAGAAATGCAGCGCCAGATTGCTTTGGAAAAATCTGCTGCACAAGACTTCTTTAAAATGTTGGAGAGCAGAGAGTCCACTTTGAGAACTAAGATGTGCTTGACCCAAGCCATGGTAGTTTCAAATATCATATATCTGTGAAAGTTGTATAATGAATGAAGGAGACTACAGAAGAAGTGATGCAAATAGATGATGGTGCTGGTAAAGAAAATTGAAAGTCCCATAAACTGCCCGAAGAATAAATAACTATGATTTGAAAGAAGTACAATCAGAAACTCTCAATTGGGGGTGAGGATGGCAAAATTTATCTCACATACTTTGAAGATATTCTCAGGAGACATCTGTTCCTGATAAAGAGGACATGAAGCTTTTTAAAGTACTGGGTCAGCAAAGCAGAGAACCTTTAATGAGATGGATTGACAAGACTGCAACAATGGGTTCAAACATAACAATTGTGAGAATGGTGGAGGACTGGCCATTTTCTTTCTGATACATGTAAGGTTGTTACAAGTAAGAATCAACTTGATAATAGCTAACAAGAATATATCTATCTTCTTATCTATTTCTATGTCAATCTGATATGCTGGCTCAAGATGTCCTTAACTCACAGCAGAGTACTATAAAAATGGATTAACTAAAGAACAAATATTTGGTTATCTAATATTGTTTATTATATCTCTTATTATACCTTACCAACAGATTGGAGGGACGCTCACCTTGAAGTTATCTGGTAGTGGACATTTTATTTACATTGACTACTCATCATTTTATATCTTTTACATGTGTAGGATGCCACAAACCTGGGAGGTTGTTTATTCTGTTGCACATAGGTTCAAGGTAAGTTGGAATCAATTTGAAGACACTTAACAACAACAACAGTATTTTGTCCATTCACTTTTAAAAAACTCAATTGGAAAAGCAGTAATCAGACATGCAAAATCTCATTAATACACCTCACATTACCCTTTCTCAGGAAGTTATATAGAATATTCTTCTCAAAAGGTAACTCATGCCATTCTAAAGCTGGATCAATGCCATTTTCTAGAGGTGACTCTCAGATCACTTACTGTGCAATATGGTCAGCATGTCTGCAGAGAAAGCCAGCCATATGGGCTGCCAGCAAGCCAGAAAACTTTACAGGGAAATTCACCAAAATATTAAAAATAGAAGGCAGAAATAATGAGTCCAGTACTATTGAGAGGAGTCTTACACTACTGAGACTGTAGTATAAGTAATAACTGGTTGTAACAGGGGAAATGGAAGAAAGAAAAAGCAATCACTGTATAATGCATGATTATAATTTGGCTGTGACTAGAATTGACATAGCCGTAAAAATGTGGATGTTAAATATTGATCTAGATATATTTGTGATGTCAATGTATTAGGTTGATGAAATGTGTCTGTAGATTTGGTGAGGACAGAAGGGTGAATGAGTGGTAGATTCTCCTCTTCCAAAATGCAAGTTCTAAATATCAGCCCTAATTTAAAGAAGAGAAAGAAAGTGAGGGAAGGCAAAAGGAAGAAAAACACAGAAAAAGATAAAAGTGAAATCAATAAATGTATTTAATTTAGAAATACAGTGAAATATACTATGGAAAAATAATCTCCTAGAAATATGTAAAAAAAATAGTTGTGTCTGTGGGAAAGGGAATGGGGAATACTGTATATACTCGTGTATAACATAACGAGTGCCCGTTATCTCCAGGGTGATTACCGTTTCTCAGCGGTTCATTCAAAGCCCTGCTGACACTGCAGGGCTTTGAATGTTTGTTTACTCACATCTAACCAATCAGAGCCGTCCTATGATGTGGACGGCTCCAATTCTTAGAAGCACCCGGAGTGATTCACTTACCAGCAGCTGAACTGGTAAGGATTTGTCTGTGGCTGTCTCTCCCCTCTGGTCTCTGTGTTAATTCACATCCTGCATCCCGCCGTCACGGACACCCCCCACACCCTCCTCTCAGCTAACACATGCGGGGGTGGGGAGGGCATTACCACGAAAGTTTTCTTTCAAAGTCTTGTTTTTTTATCCTATTGGAAATGGATACTCTTGAACCAAAACAAAAACGCTGGTCATATGAGGGTGGTTTCAAAATGAAGGTTGTGTCAAGAGCAGAAGAGAGCAATAATAGTATTGCAAGTAGGGAATTCTGTGTTGACGAAAAGCAAGTGAGGGAGTGGTGGAAAATGAAGGCTGACTAGGAACAGATTCCAAAAGCTAAAAAAGCTCATCATAGTTTAACGTCTTTTTATGGGGTTGTAGAGAGTGAATTGCATAAATGGGTTATGGAGCGTCGTCAAAATGATTACTGTGTAACACGCATGGGATTCCGCATACGTGCTCTACAAATGGCTAAGGGTGACAAATGTAAAGCACCAGGCATTGAAAAATTTGCTGCATCAGCAGGATGGTGTACCTGTTTCATGAATAGGTTTGGCCTACTATGTTTGAAACAAAGAACAAAGTTTCCCAGAAATTGCCACTAGACCTTGAAGAAAAAATTATATCATTCCAGTCATGTATTATAAAACAAAGAAGGATTTATAATTATGACCTGGCAGATATTGGGAATATGGATGAAACTGTCATAACTTTTGATCTTCTAAGCAACAGAATTGTGGCAAATTAGGAGAAAAAAACATTTTTCTCAAAACCACAGAAAATGAAAAAAAAAACACTTTACAGTTGCTTTATCATGTTTGGCTAATGGAACTAAGTTGCATCCTGCCATTACTTTTAAAAGAAAGACGTTGCTTAAAAAGATCAATTTCCCATCAAGAATTACTGTGGGTTCACATGTTAAAGGCTGGGTGGTTGAAGATGGAACCAAAAAAATGGCTAGAAGAAATTTGAAACCGATGACCAGGAGCAGCCTTAAAGAAAAAGCCATTGTTACTTGTTTGGGATATGTTCAGAGCCCCCCTATCAGATGACATAAAAAAATTGGTAAAATCTAGTAAAGTTACTTTAGCCGTTATTCCATGTGGGCTTACATCTGTACTGCAGCCTCTGGATGTGTCTTTGAATAAGCCTTTTAAAGACCAAGTGCAAAGGATGTGGCATGAATGGATGTCATCTGGTCAAGCCCGACTAACAAAAGGAGGAAATCTCAAGAAGCCTGACATAGAGTTAATAGCAAAGTGGGTTCGAGGTGCATGGGAAGACATTCCAGAAGACATGGTGAGACGTGCCTTCCAGAAATGTAGTATTAGTAATGCTGTGGATGGCAGTGAAGACTGCACTTTGTATGAAAATGAGAGCAGTGATGGTGATGATGGCGAGATCAGTGAGGACAGTGTCTATGATGACCTCACACCAGCTGACACTCTGCAATGGGATATGGATGATGATGAGGAATCCAGTTTTGAAGGATTTTAACTCTTTACATTTTAGCTTGGTTGTTGATTGAGCTCAGGGAATAGTACTCTTATGGTGCCATTGTTGATACCTTATTGTTTTTGTTGAACCTATTTTCCACTTACTGTGCTGTATTACTAATGTTAAACGACTTGTCCTTTTATTTATGTTTTTATTTAAAATAAATATTTAAATACATTACCCCACTGATGTCTCAATTTTTAGTAATTTTATTTTCATTTGTTTTGATTATTGAAATTCACCAAAAGCTTGCAATGGCCACACAATTCACAGACAATATCCAAAATTATATTGGCATATTAAGGAAGTTAATAGGTTACAAGTCAGGATTAAAAACAAACATTAAGAATGCAAGCCTTTGATAGTCAGTGCCGCCTCTTTTTCTGGATCCTCAGTCTCTGAGCCACTTGACCCTTTGGACTCTGTTCGACTTGGGCCGTGCTGCAAAGCGCTTTCAGCACTGATAATCACCAAAAGACATGCAGCTTTACTTTTGCAGTGGACATGGAAACGCTCTCCTCCGTAACTGTCCTGGTAATTTGTCATCTGCTGCCTCCACCCTTCAGGCAGGGATCTTGTAGGCCGCCTGCTAATATTTTGTTCTTTCTTTGTTTTTTAATTTTTTTTCAAGCCATTTAATTAGGACATAATCCAGACATCATAACATTCAATAATCCAGTCATGTCAAGCAGGGTTGCACAATCAGTATCACAATCATTTTCAAAGCATTTTCCCTTTTTGTTTCCTTGACTTCCTCATTACCCTCCTTCCCATCCTATACCCCCAGGAACTCTATTCTAGTCATGATCTCTGTAGATTCACCAAATCCGAGTTTCATATACCAAAAAAAGCATAGAAAGATACATAATAGTCTACCAACAATAAGAAAATACAACAGAGAAATGCACTGTCTAAAAAAAAGAAAAATTTAAAAATCAGATCAAGCTCAAAGTGTATCAAAAGAAAATCAAGTGACAAGGTTTTAATGACTCAAGATAGATTTATCATTTTATTTTACCATAATAGTCTCTCCAATACTCTCTGTCTGATGACCAGGTTATTCCCACCCCTGAATTATGATCTAAGAGGAATAACTGGACGCTTATTCCATGTGTAGATCCTGTGGATTTTCTTTGGGTTTCCACTGTCATCCAAAGGCTTTTGCAAACCAGAATTTTACTATTTAAATTGATACCATTCCCTTCTTCAGATTTGGACCTTCTGATTCACATTTCTTGGATCAGAGGTACTGATGTGTTTCTTCCATGTGAGATGGGTTGATGTCGCACTTAGATGGCTGTTTGTTTTAATAGTATCTATTCATGTAAGGACTTAATCTGTGCATGTCAATAATCTATGTAGTGTGATTTGTAGTTAGCCTACACTTTTTTATTCTCCCTTTTTGAATAGTATTTTAAAGACTTTATTATAGGCTAAATCAAGAACAGAGTAAACACAAGGATCTTGTGCTCCAGGAAGATGATCAATAAGAGTCTCTACCATAAAGTAACAAAGATGTTTCAAAGTAAACCAGAGGTAGATAGAAACCATAGATTTAGGAATGGATTTGGGGCCCACACTTACTTCTAGCTCCCTTCCAAGGACAATTAGTTCTTCAGGCATGCCCCTGCTCTCAATGTACAGCATCACAGCAAAGTGTGATGAAGAAATTACCAGAAAAAATACTGACTGTCTGAAAGAACAGCGCCCGGGGTCGGTCTTTCTTGATGGTCTTAGAAGTTTCTCTTCCAGGTCTCAGGGTTATTCTCTTTATTCTCAGCAAAATGGCAAAAACAGTCAATCCTTGATTTAGAGTCTTCTCTACTTTATTGGCTTGCTCACATCCAGTCATTTTGTGGGAGTTACAAAAAGTAAGGAGCCAGACAAACTAGTTTCACTTGACCACACAGGGCTATTAAAATGCCTAGCAAGTGGAATATGGGAAGCCAACACAATATTTTTATTCTTGATTGCTGTTAAATATTATAATATTGACTTTGTTTTTGAATTGATTTTTTTTCTTAACTGCCTTGATTTGTCTTACAAAATAACTTTATATTTAAATTTAGCTCCTGGATGTGAACATTCAAATATTTTGTTAAAATTGACACATTTTTAAATTGGTTATTTCCTATGCCTGGGTTTTTGTTTTGTATTGCATATACTTACAGTATTTTTGTATTTTGCTTTCAGTGATAACAAAGATTTACTAAGCTCTGTTCTTCAATTTAAGTTACTAGAAAACCTGACCTCTGCTAGCAAAATAATAAAAAAAAATGGGATGAAAGTAACATTTCTAAATGTCAAAATATAAACTCTTTAGAAATGTTTTGAAATAGTTTTCATGATATCACTATTTAAGGTAAGAAAAGACAAGAGGAATCGTCCACTCAAAGAAGTCCCTTCTTTGTTAGCCCTCCACTCCACAATGTTCCTTTAGAGACTGCTAAGGGCCCTCTGACAATTTGTTGGAATTACAAGAATAAAACCCAAACTGGAAAAGGCCCTTGACTTCTGGTTGACTCTGATTCATGATCATCCATGTGTTCCGGAAGAAGTGTGCTTGATAGGGTTTCCACAGCTGTCCCCTCTTGAAAGCAGATCACCAGACCTTCCTACTGAGGTGTCTCTGAATGGGTTTGAACTGTCAACCTTTTGGTTAGTAGTCTATTTGTCCACTGAGGCATTTTAGTGTAAGATTGTTGTTGTGATTTGGTGTTGTTAATTTTAATTCATAGCAACTTTGTATGATGAAAGTAGAATTGCTCATAGGAGTTTATTGGTTATAATCTTATAATCTTCATGGGAACATAGTATGAGTTTTATAATCCACTCAGTAAATTTGGGCCATCAACTTTTCGGCCGTGCCAGCAAGTATGAGGTAGTACTAGAGAACAGTTTTGGGAAGACAAGGAAATGGGAGGATTAAGTGCACAACTGATTTTGTACAGAGAGAAGTTTGTCCAGAATTCACAGAATTATTATGGTATAGAGGTAAGTTTGTAAACATTTTAATGAGATAGCTTTAAGTGTAAAACAAGCCCCATGAATTAATAGCTAAGTGCTTGACTTCTACCATTGCTATTCAAAATATAAGGTTTGCTATATCTGTGAGTTGGTTTTCACAGGTCTGTGAAAAGAATAGAAATGCATGAGTAATCAAATGAAACATATTATCATGTAGACATTTTTGTGATACCCAAGCATGTGATCAATGGATTTCTCTCACTTGACAGATTACAGACAATCCACTTGTTGTTCTATGTGCTTACTGAGTCACATGGGTCAGTGACTGCTTTCTGGTCATGCTAATTAAAATCAAATGACAATATGTGTTATTTCTAGTTTAACTAAGGAAGTTTAATTCAGGAGAAACAAGAAAAAGTATGTTATTTATTTTGAAAATAATTAAAAATTTTATCAAATGTCATTTCAATCTGTAGCTTATCATTACTGAGCAAATTTAGTAATTAAAATTTAACCATAATTTATAGATATACAAGACTTACTAGACTTCTTTTTTTGTAAAATGACAGAACTTTTTCTTTACAGTAGCCATCAAATCATGATTATAGAGGTTATTTTAAAGAATGAAGGCCCAAGGAATTCAAACTAGTTTTATCCAGAAGTATTAGCCCTACCACATTAAACTTGTTTTATAGATACATTTGATGCTGCAGTGATAAAGAAATGTGTTATTTGCACACATGAATTCGTTACAGAGCAACTAAGCCATAAAAACGTAAATGACATTTATATCGAAAGCATGAAGAAATATATTCAAAATCATAACATTTTGGGAAAAAAACGATTGAAATAAAAAGCTAATAGTAGCATATGTATAACATTTCATATACAAGTTTTCATGCTTTTCAAATTTTGTATGAAGTAGTACTCTGGCTTCCCAGGCATAAAAATACCATATATAATTTCTGAAAAAGTAATAGTTATTTCTGACATATTAATCCCTTTAAAATATATGCAATTCAATGTACATCCACCTGACACCAATTTAACATTATGATAAATGGAGAAAAGATTGAAGTCAAGGATTTTGTCTTCCTTGGACCCACAATCATTGCTCATAGAAGCAGCTGTCAAGAGATTAAAGGATACATTGCATTAGATATTTATAGAGGTCTAAATAAAGGCATGTACATATGTAAATATATTTGTATATGAGGATGGGGAAATAGATCTGTGTACATTTATTTTAAGGTTTAGAATTAAGGTAGCAGACGGACATTAGGCCTCCACTCAAGTATTCCCTCAATGCAAGAATACTTAGTTCTATTAAGTTGGCATTTCATGATGCTCACCTTCCCAATACAATCACTGAAGATGAGGTGGGCATATAAGCAAATGTGGTGAAGAAAGAGGATGGTGCAATCACGAGGTGTCGAAGGGACCAGGTATTAGGCATCATCAGAACAAAAAAATCATATCATTGTGTGCTCACCTTCTTGATGTGATCACTAAAGACATATGGGTGCATAAACAAATGTTGTGAAGAAAGCTGATGGCGCCTGGCTATCAAAAGATATAGCATCTGGGGTCTGAAAGGCTTAAAAGTAAATAAGCAGGCATCTAGCTCTGAAGCAACAAAGCCCACATGGAAGAAGCACACCAGCCTGTGCGATCACGAGGTGTTGAAGAGATCAGGTAACAGGCATCATCAGAACAAAAAAATCATATCATTGTGGATGAGGTGGGCAGTGTACAGTGGAGACTCAAAGCTCATTTGTATGCCACTGGACATCCCCTTACAGAAGGTTCTCAGGGAGGAGATGAGACAGTCAGGGTGCAATGTAGCAATGATGAAACATACAACTTTCCTCTAGTTTTTTCATGTTTCCTCCTCCCGACTGCCGTCCACTATCATGATCACAATTCTACTTTACAAATCTGGCTAGACCAGAGGATGTACACTGGCACAGATAGGAACTGGAAACACAGGGAATCCAGGGTGGATGATCCCTTCAGGACCAGTGGTGTGAGTGGCAATACTGGGACAGTGAAGGGAGGGTGGGTTGGAAAGGGGGAACCAATTACAAGGATCTACATATAACCTCCTCCCTGGGGGACAGACAACAGAAAAGTGGGTGTAGAGAGGCGTCGGACAGTGCAATATATAACAAAACAGTAATTTGTAAATTATCAAAGGTTCCTGCGGGAGGGGAAAATGAGGAGCTGATGCCAGGAGCTTGGGTGGAGAGCAGATATTTTCAGAATGATGAGCACAACAAATGTACAAGTGTGCTTTACCCAATTGATGTATGTATGGATTGTAATGAGTTCTATGAGCCCCTAATAAAACGGTTTTTAAAAAATCTGTTGCACGAGATATCTTCCAAAGTGTTGAAAAGCAAGGAGGTTCCTTTGAGGACTAGAAAGAGCCTGACATGAGCCCTGGTATTTTCAATATGAAAATTGGACATTGAATAAGGAATACCAAAGAATTGATGGCTTTGAATTGTGGTGCTGGCAAAGGATATTGGAAGGACCAAGGATTGCTAAAAGGACAAACAAATCTATTATTGAAGAAGTTTGGTCAGAATGCTCCTTAGAGGTAAGGATGGCGAGATTTTGACTTACAAAGGTTGGCCTTGTCATCTGGAAAAGCCAGTCCTTGGAAAAGGACATCAGGTTGGGTAAAGTGGAGAGGCTGTGGAAGGAGAGTCAGTCTATGACTAGGATTGATATAGTGGGTACAACAATGGGCTAAAGCAAAGGAATCACTTTGGGGATAGTCCAGGACTGGGGGAGTTCTGTGTTCTGGCGCATAGGGTCACTGTGTATTAGAACTGACTGGCACCTAACAACAACATCGTTTGCAAATTCAATATGATGGTGATATGAACAAAGACTTTTTTTCAGATTAATAATAGACAAATCCACCAAGATCTTGTGTAAATCCATCAAATATAATATTGTTGATAATCTTAACTTTAGAATTTAAGTTATGTGGGATAATCACCAAGATTAAGAAATTCATGTTGAGTATAAATGCCTACTTCTTCATAAGAGAAGCCTATTTTTAAAAGTCAGTGGTTGTGGAAAAGTTAATGTGCACCTTTGGGAAAATGATATTACACCGGGGGACTAGAATCATGATATGACACAAAATGCATATAAATTGCTGAAAGTAAACCTACTAATCTGCTCTGTAAATTTTACCCAATATACATAATTAAAAACTTTTAAAATTGTAAAGTAAATATTTAAATATTAGCCTTCATGGTGCCATGTGTACTTAACCACAAGATCAGCAGTTCAAACCTACCACCTGCTGCATTTGAGAATGCAAAGTCTGAAATGACAATCTCAGAAGCTCTATGGGTCAGAATGAACTTGATGTCAGTAGATTTACACACACACACTCACACACACAAGGGTCCTTCGAAGAATCCTTGATAAAAAATGAAAATTTTCAGGAACTTTTCAAACCGATGTGTGTATAACTTCCTAAATAAATCTGGACTCACATCCCCTTTAATATATAGTCTTTTAAATTATTTTTTATTGTTTTCATTAGGCATCATGAGCCCAGCAAATAATTATATCAATTTGAAAATATACATATGAATACCACATTAATTGATTCAATGCCATTGTTTAAGTCTGATGTGGCATGCTGTAGTAATACATGAGTATAATAAAAATGAGTTTTCTAATTTGGTAGGATAAACATGAAAGTTTTTACAATATTCAGTTGACAGCCTTTGAATGTTAGAAATTCAAGATTGTGATCATGTTAATTCTTCTCGTAACCGAGATTTATTTCCTATAAAATTCTCGAGGTCAGGAAACTTGTCATTGTACCTGTTTCCTGTATAGTGCCTAGCAATATTACTTGCATATAGAGGACGCTCAATAACTATTTGTCCAAGAAAAAAGAAACTCCAATGTGAAGGTTTTTAATTCTGATTTATTTATTCGATTGATACTTGGAGAAAATAGATAAATAATAATATAATTGCGAGTGTAATTTTGGACTCAGTAGTTCTGACACAAGTCAAAGGATGACCCAGAACTACACAAGCAAAACCCAGTACAAATGCAAAATATCTTTCCTTTACCATGGCCTAATTCTGAAAATACTTGATCTAGCACTGCTTCACAATTTAATTTTCCAAATAATTCCTATTTCCTAAATATATAATACTTGGTCAACTTTCCAATATTCGACCTCAGATCTAACACCTGATTCTGCTAGTACAGTTTTAGCTTTTGTATATCACTGTGATTCTAGTTAAATTTGTTCGTTAGGTTATAACAGCTTCTTGCTAACATGCCCTATAGTAAAGATTAATTTATAGCCCTTGTATGTCAATGCTCTTGGAATGTCCCCAAAACCTTCCAAATAAAAGTTGTAAATGAAAAATACATTCAGTTATAATTAACTCTACTCTTATTTTAGCTATAAGAATATAACAGCTTAATTCTAAAATCATCTGGTTCTTGAGTAACAAAACCATGCCTACGAATTGAACTTTTCACAAGTATAATTGATTCCATAATTCATTTTGTTTTTCAATTTAAAACCAGAAAGTATAATGTGGCTTGCAGAAACTGACAAATGTTTAGATTAGATATATATTCCCTCTAAATATAACTTGAGTCGACCTCCTTCTAAAATTGCAAACTTGCTTACTTCCATTAAAATCCGTTCAACTTCTTAATAACAAAACTGGACAAAATAAAACAAAACTACTTCTAGGTGCAAGAAAGAAACCCTTTGTTAAAGGGAAGACACAAATAAGTATTAATTGAAAAAATATTTTGGGGACCTTTATTCCTCTTCTGAGGATGTGTTTCTAACTTTGAAATATATTATTTCTATATTTAGATAATATTATTGGGGAGACCCTTGGTTTATTAAATGGTCTTTAATATATGACAATCACAGAATTTTAGATTTCCCCAGAGTGAAAAATTGAAAACAAAACAAATAATCCCAACAGTTCTCATTCTAGGAAAAGAAACAAAGATACAGAGATTTTTATTATTCATTCCACATTAGAACAAATTTAGAAGTTCTGCCCACAGAATCAGTTAAAGATATGTGTGTTATAGAAACTAACATTAATTTTAAAAATTATTTATAACTAGGCAGGGAATCAAAGCAATACAAAGAAAAATTGGAGTAGTAAGTGATATCAATTAATAGTACTACTATTTTAATTGCATTTAACCCCTTATATGGGCAATAACTTGAACCATTATCTTAGCCTGGGGTATTTCTGTTAGGAACGTGAATGCAATGGGATGATAACATCAATTTTCTTAATGCAGAAATACATTTATTTTTCATTATTATGGACCTTGTGAAACAGAACCATATTTGTCTTACAGAGAAAGTAGATCCAATAATGCAATAATTAATGAAAAATGTCATTACTATCACTTGCAAGTAAAATTTTACTGAAGGTAAGTAAAACTGGTTGCAACAATATAGTAACAGAGAGCTCCATCATTCAAGCTGGATGTCAAAGAAGATGTGTAATGAGGAATATCAATGTTGCGGCTCATTGAATCTTACCTAAAAGCAGGTAATACCAAAGTTAGGTTTAAATGTGTTTACTGACTATGCAAAGCCATTCATCTGTGTGGATCATAACAATTATAGATAACATTACAAAAAAAATTGGATTTCTAGAATGCTTAATTGTGCTCATGTGGAACTTATATATCCACCGAGGCAACTATTTGGGGAAAAAATAGAGTATCATGTTGTTTAATTCAGGAAAGGTATGTGTCAGGTTAAATCATTTCACTATTCCTATTCTATACTTATGCTGAATATAAATAACAATGGGGAATCAGGATTGAATTAAGACTTATTTGCTTAATTTTTCATTAACATCTTGTGACATATGGATGGCACAACTCTTTTTGCTGAAAGCAAACAGGACTTAATATGTTTATTGATGAAAATCAGAGACTACAGCCTTCAGTATAAATTGCACTTGAACATAAAGAAAGCAAAATCTTCACAACATAGGCCAATAAGCAGCATAATGATAAATCAAGAAAAGAGTGAAGGCATCAATGATTTTATTTTACTTGATGCCTAATCAATGGCTGTGAAAGCAGACTTCAAGAGATCAAATAACTCGTTGCATTGGGTAAATCTGTTGCAAATGGCCTCTTTCAAGTGTGAATACTTTTAAATGTTTCTTTGATAACTAAGATGTTCCTGACCTCTAAATCACATGACCACCAAATCTATTGCGAATCATAGGTCACTACATTCCTGGCCTCGTCATATTATTTTCAGTCACCTCATAAGCATGCAAAAGCTAGTGAACTAGAGTTAGTGGATAAGGAAAAGCAGAAAATTGATGGATTGAATTATGATATTGCTGAGCAACATGACATTTACTGTCACCTTCCAGAAGAATGAACAGAAATATCTTGGAAGAATTACAACTATAATGTTCCTTGGAGGTGAAAACGGTAAGACTTCATCTCAGATGCTATGGAGATGTTATGGAATGTCATTCAAATCCCTCATGCCATGCAAAACAGGACAAACACGTGCAACACTCACCCATTGTGCCATTGAGTTGGGCTGGGGTATCTAAAGAAATAAAACCAGTGGTGTGTGTGCATATGTATATCACTAGATATATATAAAGTGATTTATGCTATGGTTGTGATTATTATTGGGACCATTGAGTCAGATCTGACTCATAGTGACCCTAGGCACAACAGCACTAAACACTGCCTGGCCTGTGCCATCCTCACAATAGTTCCTATGCTTCAGCACATTGTTGCAGCCCCTTTGCAAATGCACCTCATTTTCACCGCCCCTCTTCTTTACCAAGCATGATGTCTTTTCGAGGGACGGGACTCTGTGACAACAGTCCCAAAGTATGTAAGTTGAAATCTTCCCATCCCTGCCTCTAAAGAGCATTCTGTCATTCTTTTTCAAGACAGATCTATCTATCTTTCTAGCAATCCATGGTACTGCCAATATTTGTCCATTACCATAATTCAAATGCATCAGTTTCTCAAAGCAACATCCTAGCTTTTCAGTAAACTCTAAAACGGTATTGTGCAGCAGATCTACCTTACAAAAGGAGTCTTTTCATCTCCTGACTACTGGTTCCATGAGCATTGTCAGTGGATACAAGCCAAACAAATCCTTGACAACATCAAACGGTTCCCCGTTTAATCATGATATAAACTATGGGTCCCATTGTGAGGATTTTGGTCTTTTTTACATTGAGTTGTAAACCTGACTTAATACTGCCATCTTTGATCTTCATAAGCAAGCACTTCAAATCGTCCTTATTTTCAGCGAGCAGGATCATGTCATGTTCACAGAACAAATTATTAATAAGTCTTCCTCCAGTCTTGATGCCACATTCTTCTTCATATAACCCAACTTCTCTGATAATTTGTCCAGCATAGAGCAGAATACGTATGCTGAGAGGATGCAGCACTGATGTGCACTGATCTTGATTTAAACCATGTACGATTCTCTGATTCTGTTCCCACAACTTCTTCTTGATGCACAACTTCCACATTAGCACAACAAAGTGCTCCGGAATTCCCATTCTTCTTATAGTTATCCATATCTTGTTATGATACACACAGTCATGCCAAGTAAACATCTTGCTGATATTCTCTGCTTTCAGCCAAGATCTATATGACATCGGCAATGAATCACCTCTTCCATGTCTTCTGAATCCGGCCTGAACCTCGAAAGATCCTGGTCAATGGACTGCTGCAACTGTTGTTGGAAGATCTTCAGCATAGCTATGCTTGCATGTGATATCAGTGATGTTGATCTATAGTTTGAGCACGCTTTGGGGGTCACCTTTCTTTGCCATGGCACAAATATTGAGCCCTTTTCAGTCAGTTTGCCAGATAGCTGTTCTTCAAATTTCTTGGCATAGATACGTAAGTACTTGCAGTGCTTCAGCAGATTCTTGAAGCATTTCAGTTGGTGTTCTTGGAGCCTTGCTTT
The DNA here is from genome assembly GCF_050624435.1 of Tenrec ecaudatus. Classification (NCBI taxonomy): domain Eukaryota; kingdom Metazoa; phylum Chordata; class Mammalia; order Afrosoricida; family Tenrecidae; genus Tenrec; species Tenrec ecaudatus. Next base: position 56,893,116 of record NC_134545.1, on the reverse strand, counting down.
TGGCTAATGCTTTCAGTGCAGATTGAACTTCTCCCTTCAGCATCATTATTCTTGATAATATGCGACCTGATGGAATGTCGACTAGTTCCTTTTGGCACAGTGACCCTACATATTCCTTTCATCTTCTTTGTATGATTTCCACATCATTCAATATTTTTCCCATAGAACCTTTCAATATTGCAACTGGAGACTTGAAATTTTTCTTCAGTTCTTTCATTTTAAGATATTCTAAATGTGTTCCTTCTTTTTGTTTTCTAATAATAGGTCATTTCACGTTTCATTATAATATGTGACTTTGGCTTTACCGACTGCCCTTTGAAATATTCTAATAAGCCCTTTGACTTTACCGTTTCTTCTGTTTGCTTCATCTACTTGATAATTAAAGCATGTTTCAGTGTCTCCTGATATCTAATTTGATCTATTTGTTTTTCCTGTCTTTTTAATGACCTTTTGCTTTTTTCATGATGTTTTTATGTCCTTCCACACTTAATCTGGCACACAATACATCAAATCTGTCCTGGAAATGTTCTCAAAATTCAGGTGGCATCCACTCAAGGTGGTATTTTTGCTCTACGGCTTTAATTATTTTCAGCATTATCCTGAACTTATGTTTGAGCAATTGATGGTCTGTTCCACAGTCAACCTCTATCCTGGTTTTATGTCGTCTCTTCCCACAGATTTAGTCAATCTGATTTCTTTGTATTCCTTCTGGTGAAGTTCAGGGTGTAGTTACCTTTTCTGTTGTTAAAAAAAATTGCTATGAAGAATTCATTGTTTCTGCAAGATTCTATCATTCAATTTCCACCTTCTTTTCTGTCACCAAGACAGCATTTTTCACCTACTGTTTTTCCTTGTTTCCAATCTTTGAATTCCAAACACCACTAATTGACAGAGTATCTGATTGCAGGTTTGATCAATTTCTGGCTGAAGCACTTGATAGAATTCTTCAAATTCTTCATACCTAACTTTAGTGGTAGGTCCATAAATTTGCATAATAGTTGTATTGCTTGGATTTCCTTGAGGGTGAAAAGAAATAATCCTGTCATAGACAATACTGTACTTCAAGATTGATATTGAAATGTCCTTTTTGGCTACACATACCGGACCATTCTTCTTGATTGTACTACTCCCAGCATAAGCATAGGAGACTACATGACTTTCTGATCCAAAATTTCCAATGCTAGTACATTTCAGCTCAGCAATGCCCAGGCTATCTAACTTCATGCATTCCATTTCATTTGTGACAATTTCCAATTTTCCTCAATTCTTATTTTGCACTAAGTTTGGGTCAGTAGCAGAGTTTTGCAGCTGTTTCTTCTAAGCTTGAGATGTCTCATTAGCAAACGAAGATGCTGAAGTCTCCTTCACACAGGCTTTACCCCATTCACATCACTGTGTTTAACTCCATTCTGAGAAATTGTGTGAGTGTGTGTGTGTGTGTGTGTATTGAGAGAGAGAGAGAGAGAGAGAGAGAGAAAGAGAGAGAGAGAAAAGGAATTTCATATCAATAAAATGGGTTACATAATTCTGGAACCAGTTAAGCCGTGTCTGGTTCAAGTCTTCAAGTCCATAAATCAAATGCTGACCTTTTCCTGACTTTAGTAATTGTTGTAACTTAAACACCAGGAAGCAGGAAGATGTACCAGACAGCAAGTTAGATTCGTGGCTGCAGAGCCAAATGAATCCAAGGCCATTAGAAGCTAGATTTTAGATGAGGGAATATGGATGTTGGAAAATAAACATGGAAATATCTCAGGAACCATAAGAGCATTTCCACTAGGAGGGATATCCAGGAGTGCCTCACAGTGAGAAAATCAATTTTAGAGTTAAATAGACCCAAATTTCTTAAAATAAAACAATGAAAGCAACACTTAAAACAGGAGGCATAGCGAAGATCAAAAATAAAATAAGGGAGGGAATTAAGAAATTCCTTGAAACAATGATATTGTTAAGAAATCATACCAAAATTTGGGGACAAAGGAAAAGCAATTATCAAAGGGCAACTTTTAGCAGTCAATGCATACATGAAAAGAGAAGATTATATATGAAGGCTATTGGATACAGAAGACAGATGTGGTAAGGTAGCAGGACACAACATTAATAAGCAGAAATCCATCAGACTCATATATACGAGGGAAAGCTCTGAAAAAGAGATCAAATAAATAGTACCTTTACAATAGCCAGACAAAAGATGAAACACCTAGGAATAAATCTAATCAATAAAACAAAAGACCTGTAAAAAGAATACCACAGAACATTATTACAAGAAACCAAAATATTTCTATACAAATGGAAGAAAAATCCCTTGTTCATGGATCAGAAGATTGAATATTGTGAAAATGGCGATGCTACATAAAGCAATAAATTTCAATCTGTAAAAACTAATGATCAACTTCCTATGGAGAGGGAAAAGGTCCAATGTAAGTAAAAAACTTCTCCCCAAACGAGAACAAACTATAAGGACCAGCACTACCTAACCCCAAAACCTACATGGGGTCACAGTGATTAAAACAACCTGATACTGGTGCACTGATAGAGACGCAGACCCAGAAGTAATCTACCTACAGACAACTGACTTTAACCAAGGACCAAAATACATGAAATGGAAAAGGGTCATCCTCTTCAACAAATGGTGTTGAAAACATTGGATCTCCATCTGAAGAAGAATGAAACAGGACCCATATTTCACTCTATGCAATAATAATAATAATATAAAATGGATTAGAGACCCAAATGTAAACCCTAGAGCTATAATAGTAATCAATGAGAAAATTGGGACACACTTAAAGGCCCTATTGGTAGGTATATACAACCTGCCAAATATAATAAAGGAAGTACAAATAGATGATATAGATGAATGGGATCTATCAAAAATAAAACACTTGGCATGTCAAAGGCTTCATTAAGAGAGTACCCAGAAAGACTACAGATAGGGATAAAAAAATCTTAGCAATGTCGCAGTGCACAAAGGACTAATTACTAAAATCTATAGAATTAAACAATACCTCCATAAGAAATAAAGTCAAATAATCCAATCAAAATATGAACAAAAGCCATTAATAGACAATGCACAAGGGAGGCCACTGGAATGGCCAACAAACACTTGAGGAGCTCCTGAGCATGAGTCATTCAGGTGATACACATCAAAACAGCGATGCCTTATCACCTTAAGCCTGCCATGATAGCTCAGTAAAACACAAGCACACACACACAGAACAAAAATGCTGAGAGGGTCTGGAAAGAATGGAACACTTTTATACAACTGGTGAGCTTGGTCTGGAACTAAGCCTATTCCTAGGCTTAGTTTTTTAGTCTTTGCTAAAACATCAAATTTTAACAAAAGAGAAACATGTCCATAAAGTGATCAATTATACCCAAACAAGGGTCTAGAGATGAAGTAGAAAGAATTCTATTATATTTAGGGAATTATAGATAATGTCACAAAACAAAATGTATAAAAATTTCTGATTGGAAAATAATTTGCACTGTAAACATTTACCCAACAAACAATACAATATTTAAAAATTAAAACTTAGTACTTATTTGGTGTTATGTATTTAGGATTAAGAGAACATATCAAATTGTGAAGAAATTCATCTGTGATTTTTTAAATTAAAATCCATACTTTAGTGTGACTTCATATTCAAATTGTATTAAATTTATAAACAGCACTGAAACATTAAAGGGTACTTTACCAATTTTTTATAAGTACAATTTAATCAATATGTAAGATTTACTTTATCATTTGAGGAGATTTAACTTGGTAGTCAAACAATTTCAATTAAGATGCTATTGAATATATTAAATGTATAGGAACATTTAAAAGTATTTAAAGAAATTTATTTAGTTAAGTTTAGAAATGGGACTAAATACTAAGCATAGTTTTCTTAAAAGCTCTTATTAAAATTTCCTGAATCTATTAATACAGGCAATCAAAATCTTATATACATCCAAACATAAATTCATTTCAAAATCTTATACACATACAAGCATAAATATAAATCAATCACCCCACTTCAAAACCTATTGTACAAAAAATGCATGGACCCTACAATTTCCATAATAAAAACAAAGCTCACTTTACAATTCATATCTAAATAATGAAATTATTATTATTCCTGTCTTACTATACTAAAGAAAATTTTGTGTTTTTGTAATGATTATTATGCATGCAAAAAACCCTATAAATTATATATACTAAACAAACATTTGTTAGACCTGAACTGTACTTAACCATCTCAACTTACCCACACATTTGGCTTAAAAAAGATTTTATAACAGGATTTGTAAAGTAATTCAATTTCTATGTTAAGCATAGTATTACCAAAAGATTTGATTGAACTCTTACTCAGAAGTGTTATTTTAAAATATGTCTGTATGCTTTGAGCACAAACGCTCACTATAAGTATATAAGAAAGCATACACTAATGTTATTCACAGCATCTGTGGCCACAGTGCCATACTTGTCCTCTCTTATACCAAGTAAGACATATCATTTTGTCTGTTCATTGTTTTCATAATAAAGTGAATCAAACTCAGGAATGAATTATGTTTATCATATACATGAAGGAGTCATATTTTCCACTGTGCTGCTTTGTACCTTGCTAGGGCTCAAACTTCTGTTTCATGATCTTTATTTTACACACTGGCCAATTCCGTGTCCCACACTTGTGCCATGCCCCCTTCCTACTAGGGTCGTAAATGCGGCACTAACTCTGTAGGGTTAAAATGCTAATTTACATCTTATCATGGGTTTTTGTTTTGTTTTATTGTCGTTCCTTTCTTGGGCCTTACTTGAGTTACTAAGGAGCAAGAAGGTTTATGAGGAGCCTTTGGGTGGCATAAACAGTAAATATGTCACTGTGTACTAACTAAAACATTGATTTTTAAAATGCACGCACAGACACCTGAAATAAAGGCCTGTGGGTCTGATTTAGAAAGGCCACAGCCACTGAATTTACTGGGCAGCATAGCTTTGCTCTGAAACACAGAGAGCCTCCATATGTCAGAATCGACTCAACAGCCACCTGCTTAATTTGAAGACTCTTAATATTTCACAAGACACAGAAAGTTTAGTTAATTGTACTTCATCTAATGTCCACAGTGCTTATACCAAAGAGACGAGGGTTTATAGTGCAGTAAAATCCAGTGTTTTGTAAAAGATCATACAGTGACAATCTGGGAAGAGTTGGGATTATATGGGATAAGTCTCCTCCCCACTCTCTCTGCCAGGACTCTTCATTGCTCTAGCTCTTGGTATGAGAAGTAAGACCCATCTTGGGAAATTGGGATTTGGTTCTTGAAGTGAGGTATACAGGACACGACAGGAATTGTGAGATATATTTTCTCATCTGGAATAGCCCAAGTTTTATATTAAATCAATTGTCAGTATGCTTCCTTCCAAAGACACACATTACTTAAAAGAAAAAAAATAGCAGTGCTATTCAAATAATTTTTATCCTACAGCAAATTTGACTTTACATGATTGTCAAGTATTTACAAATGAGAAGAAGCAGTGAACATTGTTGGAATGAATTGCACAAGGTTTATTTTATCATTGTTATTTTTCTAGTAATTGTCTGGAACTTTATTTTGAGAATAGTCTAAATCATCATTTGTATATAGGGAGGAAAAAGCAGGCAAAAGATCATATAAAATCGATAGTTACTTTTCTATGTCATCTTTCTTATGAAGAAGATCACATGAGAGGTCATTCAAGCAGAGGCAGAATCAATAGGGCTGCAAATTCTAATTGGGTCTTCTTTGACTGCTGCCAAAGAACCTTGTGTGCCCAGGTCCAGTAAAGCTAAATGAATAAGCTGTGTATTTTCAGGAAGGTAGTAATTTATTATCTTCCATAGGACTTTTTTCCTATTGCAGTTCATAGCGTTATAAGTTCTGTTTATTTCTACCTGGAGTAATTAAAAAATCATTTTATTGGGGTGCATACAACTCCCATCACAATCCATACATCCATCCATTATATATCAAGCATATTTATACATTTGTTGCCCTCATCATTCTCAAAACATTTGCTTTCTACTTAAGCCCTTGGTATCAGCTCCTCATTTTCCCCCTCCTTCCCTGTTTTCCTTCATTAGAACTATGGTTCTTTGGAAAGAAAGGAAATTGAAAAGCTAATATGCCTTCAGAACCTCTGGTGCTGCTCTCAGTTAGACATTAGACTGCTAACCAGGTCAGTAGTTCAAATCTACCAATTACTCAGTGGGAGAAAAATGAGGCTATTACACCCATGTAACTATTTATAACCTCCTAAATGATATGGAGGATTACTATGAGTCAGAATTGGGTCAGTAGCATATTTTTACATATAACTTTATCAATATTTTCTCTTTATTTTTTCTATATTATGTGCTCTTCTATATCATACTACTCCATGACTATAAATACTTCTTATTTCATTTACAAAGACCCTCCTGCTTTTGGTCTTTTTGAAGACCTGCTGCTGTCAAGTAAATTCCACCCCAGGGTAACAAGATCCAATTGCCAACACGTCCATTCCAACTCACAGTGGCCCTGCACAGTTTCTGACCGGTAAGGCTTTGCCTGAGTAGATAACCTCCTCTTTCTCCCACCAGGTGAATGGTGGGTGTCAATGCCTAACCTGACATTTAGCCACCAATGCTGACAACAATCTCAGGACTCCTTTGAGAGTTGCTTATTTGAAATTTATTGGAACTTTTATGGAAGCAGATATCCCGGCCTTTCTTCCACCGAGATATTTGTTGGGTGAGTTTGAACTGCTAACTAGTAATCAAGTACCAACCATTTGCATCACCCATGGACATTTTTTTGACAATTAGCCTGTTTTAAAACCTTGCCTTTAGAACATTTCAGAGTGTTTGATTGATAATTTCTATAGACAATTTCTATGAGAGCAGCAAACACTCTTTAAAAAATAACACCTAAATTTAACTAAAGTGTCCTAGATTTGTATGTATATTATATCCATCCATGTTAAAGACAAAAACAAAAATCCATGCGAGGTTGCTGTTACTGAGGCTCGAGGCTGTCAGGTCACACTCAGAGATGCTCTGAATGCACGAAGACACATTGCTCGGCCCTGTCTTAATTTGAGGTATTTTTTAAATGCCATTTCCCTGGTCACATGGGACTGCTTGCATTTCAATGCACATGAATATGATAAAGCATAGGATTATCCCACTATATTCGAAGGATCTAAAATATGTTACCTAATGGGCTAATACTTTTAACATGAAAACTGAGTTGTCATGTTCTGGGAATATTGGGTTGAAATAATGGAAGTTGCAACAGTTTCCTTGCCACATTGTTTTTCAGAGCATTTGCTTTGCTTGGGAAAAATTTATTTTCAGCTTCATGAATTTACTTGATCTCCAGAGTTCTGATGAAGACTTTTATAGAATTTTTCCTGGTGTACTTTGGAAAACACACTCTACAGGGGATCTTGCTCTTCATTTGATAAATATTCTGGAGAGACACTGGAAAAGGAGACTTCTCTTGGGTATTCAATGTCTCCTGCAAATCTCATGCTCTGTGTATATGTGTATATAATCTTGAGTCACAGAACACTCTTATTGAAAGGATTGCTAGAAAATTATAGGTTAAAGTTGTGCTAACTCTACATATTTGCTTTTGTAGATATTGTCTGAATTTGATGAAATTGACCAAAGATAAAAGTAATAATTCTAAAATTATTGACCAGGGTTAAATCACACTATATTTCACGTTTTACGTTTGAGTAAAGCTTTAATAAGATTTAACTAAATCTCCTAGATTTAATAATATGTAACTAAAATATGGATATGAATTCAAAATGCAAAACATGAAGTGTCAACCCCTATCCAAATAATCATTAGAAAAATATCCTCCTTTAATATTCTTCATGGTGCTGCCTCATATGTGCCCAGAAATGTAACCTTGATGTTCTTCCACTAAAATGTTTTATCTTAAATTGCACTGTAACCTCTCCTTTATATCTCTCATGGTAAACAACAAGTGTTATCCACCTCTGGAGATCTATAATGCTAACTACATCTTCAATATGTCTTCATGGTACATATACTCACACACTTGACTAGGAACTGAACGAGGCACTGGAGGTTAGGACACAGGGTGCTTTGATTCCTTCAAAATTACCGCCATGAAAACCCTTCTGGGGAAGTTCTATTCTGTCACTTGGAATTGCTGTATATTGGAAACAATGCCATAACAAAACAATATATTTATGGAGTCTTTTATGGGGCATTCTTCTGAATAAGTCCCAGAGTATTTTTATGGGGCATTCCTCTGAATAAGTCTCAGAGTATTGTTATTCCGCAGACCAGCCAAACTTTAGTCCAAAGATTACAAGTGTTTCCAAAGGTAACCAATAAGGACACATCAAGCTGCAAAGAGAAGAATGCCTTTCCTCTTTTGCTAGATCAGTGTTGCTTCTCAATAGTATGGTTCCAAATGCGTCCTAGAATAATTGACAGTGAAATCAGTCTTTCATTTGAGATATGGAATGTGGTCTGGCTCTATGAACCCAAGAAGAAAATCATTTATTGTTGTTAGTTGCTGAGGAGCAAATTCTGACTCATGGTGAACCCGTATGTGATAAGCCCACAGGCTTTTCTGAGCTCTTATATTAGCCACTGCAGATTCCAGATTCTATTATTGTGCCCCTGGATAGGTACCAACTGGCATTCTTTAAATCAGTTGACTAAATGCAAACTAAACCTTATTAAGGTAATAAGAATAGCCTACTCTCTAGACCTACCCAATGCTAAGGTTATGCATTTTCAATTAGCATCATAATCCAAGTATGATTACACCAAGCCAAAGTAAAGACAGTACAAGTTATATTTTGGTTTTATTGAATGCATTCTATTAGAAAGATCATGTTGGATTGGATATATCATGCGTTGCCAGAAGAGTAATCATACTCATCTTGGAAGAAGGACTTTCAGAAGTTCCTTAAAAGGGAGAACATGGCATCAGAAGCAACAAGTCTCTAGAAAAGGACATCATCGTTAGTAAGAAGAGCTACAGCAAAACAGTGAGAGAAACTCCATGAGCTGGATTGGCACAAAATCCCGAACAATGCACTCCAACATCATAATGGTGAGAAGGATGCTGGACCAGGCCGTAGCTTGTTCTTTGCACATAGAGGTTGTTATGTGTAAGAACTGAACTGAATTGAAAGCACCTAACAACAACAATCACACTTTTATTATAAACAGAGTAGCAGCTAGTTGTTCAGTTTCCCCTGCAATTTTAAAAGTCTCTATTAAGAGTTAAAGCTCCTCTGTGCACTGTTTAAGGAATAGTACATGAGGGCTCATAGATATAACTCCTAGACCTCGTCAGGAGGTGCCTATAACATGGAGCACAGGAATGGTTTAAATTACAGGTTGGGCACAGGGTTGGGAAGAACGCCCTTAGGCTGTGCCATCATACATTTAATTATACTTCTTCTCTTATCCTTTAACCTCAAAATCATTATGGGCTCTACATGCTATAAACATAGTTTAAACAATGTACTAAATTGTGAATTTAGTGATAGAAGATTGCCTCTCCTTATTTACCACGAATGACACAGAAACTAATAATTCTTCACTTCCATAGCCAAAATATGACTTTAAAGGCACCTGTTTAAGACCCACTTGTCCTTTGATTAAAAATATTAAATATAGAAGTGTGTCCATCCAGTGTGGACCAACCATCTGAATTCTCAATAAGTGGGACAAAACTTTTTTGAAACTGCATACCTAGAAGTTAAGTTTTAGAAAAAACATTTAAAACAATAAATAACTTTCAGGAGAGCTGAACTCCACCCCCAAGTCGTCTTGTTCAGACAACCATGTAACTCTTTAATCTGAAGCATTTCTCTTCAGATGACTGCACACTCTGCATTCTCTGCAAGCAATGAGTGGCGCATTTTGCATGTTAGCATAGTCTAAAGTGCCCATTCTTTTCTTCATCATTTTTTCCCATTTTAATACTAATTAACCACTTTTAAAATGCTCTCCCATCAAACAAACAAAAAGAAAAACCACTTAGGAAAGTGTTATAATTAGATCATTGCAATAGTGGTTTAGTTGCTATGCCAACCTCACTTTTCTTTCTTTTCTTGACTATACTAAGCACCTAGGTGCCAGGTAGCCACTTCATTCTCTTTGTGGACACCTTCCCTCTCAGACAATCTGAGTGAAATAGTGTCCCAATTAAAAACACACTTCAGTCTACTTCTATTTCTATGCCCATATTACTGCTCAGTCTTCTCTTGTAGTAACAATTTACACCACCAAACTGTACTACGATATTGTCCTGTAGTATTCTGTAAACATTCTAACTACATGTCTTTCTTCTTGTAGTTTTATCCCTAAAAAATATCTCCTTTTGTAAATCTATTCCCAAATCAAAGAAACTTAAAGTCTCAAGGTTTCCATCCGATCTATCCCTGTGGATGCTCTTCTGAATACCTAGCAGGATTGTTCAGGGTAGTTGTTTACCATCAGCTGATGCCATTTCCATGCTGGCATTTCACATGTATGAATGTAGAGATCAATATATATGAGGGGACTTCAGAAAATTTGTGAAAGAATTGAATTAAAGACAGTGGGTTTTCCATACATTGTTCATTCCCCTTTCTAAGTATACATAAAACATTCTTACTGCCATTGAGTGGATGCCAACTCATTGTGCTTCTATAGGACAGGGTAGAACAGTCCATGTGAGTTTCTGAGACTAACTCTGTATGGGAGTGGGAAGGCGGGACTTTCTCTTGAAGGATTGACTGGTGGTTTGAAACTGCTAACCTTGATAATGCATAACTACTACACCACCAATTGCTTCTTATTCATAATCATTCTGTAGGGAAGAAAAATTAAAATTGAGGAACGAGCCACACCAAACCATACCAAACCATTGAGGAAAGAGTCATAGAATATGTCCTTCTCTTATTCATTTCTTGTAGGGCCATGACCTTGTGTAAAAGTAGGTAAATACTGTGTACTGCAAAAAAGGGGACAAAGGATTATAATGGCTATAGTATAAATGACTCTGACTTTTCTTAAATTAAATACTTAGATAGTATAATTTTTTCTATGGAAAAATAATACCATCTTTTTACTTGGATGAGATGAATGATTATCATTCCTAAAATCAACAGAATTGTCAGTGTCTTCACAGCCCAGTTGGAGATTTATAAAAGAACTATTTGTTTCAACAGCAAATGTTTTCCACTTGGGATGTGTTAGCAGATCCTGAGGCATAAACATACACATCAGAGCATGAAAGAAGTCCGTCTGCAGTGTGTGTTTTACAATTGTGGGAGTTGTTATGGCAGATGACACTTTTGCTTAACAAAAGCTGTTAAATTTGCTTGGATTCAGTGCAAAAATTGGATACATATGCAATGCAACTTTATTCAGCTGGGCTATTTGATATAGTTTAAGGCTATACCATGCCTATGTTAACCACTTTAACCTACATCCTCCATGGACCTTGCCTTAAAAACATTTTTGGCGGAGCATATCAAGTTGATTCTAAAGTAGCATTCATTGATATTCACTTAAGCTGTAGCCATCTCAGAAATGTCTATTTAGGCTAGGCATATCAAATATGGTTCATCTCAGGTTGTGGTTTGATGGTCATAGCTGTTAAATAATTTTTTTTAAAGTTTGCTTTCAGTGGAAAAAACTAGCCTATAAATACACAAATCATGTATATGATTTCTACATAAGAAAAGAGACAACAGGAGGGAAATGAAGTATTATTCTTCAAATGTCCTACAGACAGTTTGGTAGCCATTTGGTAAATAATATATTTCCTAGATCAGGGTATATTTTAAATGGTTAATGTGTGTGTCACAACATAGAAAAAATATTACATATAATTAAATGTTAGTGAAACTAAAAAAATCTATATAAGAATTGATGAGACTTAAAGATAAAAACATCAGCTTTGACTACATTGAAAAACGTGAAGGTCAAAGCAATAGTAAATGTAAGTGACAGATATTTGCAAATTATTTGTATTTATCTTATAGAAATTTAATTTAAGTCTTAAAAAAAAGCACTAAGCTTATGATACTTAAGTGGCTGCAGAAGCTATAATCTGGTATCCGCTTTAAAAGGAAAAAACACTAAAAGCACTTTCTTTTCCTTAATACAAGAAAATTTGCAAGTTTACAGAAAAATATGAAGCAAATAACTTAGACCTAAAAATTTACCCAGGTTTGTTCAGATAGCACGTTGTGAACCATTTCTCTTTGCTATTAAAATTCCTCAGTTCATTAAAAAAAATTTAAAATAAACATTTAAAAACCTAATCAGTTAAAGAGGCCGCTAAGTAAAACCAAACAAGATCACTTGAATATGGTAGCGCTTATAGCAACTCTGCATGCATTCCCAATGCTATAAATCATTAAGGGAGCAAACAGCCTTACATTTCTCTCAGAAAGCAGCTGATGGATTTGAATTGCTAGCCTTATAGTTAATGGTCAACAGCACAACCAATGTTCCTTACAAACTTTAAAAAATATTCAATACACACATAGTAAAATGTATTCATTTGTATACTTTTTTTGCATTAAAGAGAAAATAAAATTATTTAATACCATGTTTGAGCTCTCATCATTGAATGTGACAGAGAGTGAGTTGGAATGGATTGGCACTGGCCAAATTGAATTAGACTATCATATGGCTACTATGCAGGGAATGCTGCAATCAATGGGAAAGATATTGCACGCATATTTGACAGACCTTTCAAGATGTATATTGAAGTATAGCACTGACTGCTAGAGGATTACAACTATCCGCATTCAAGGAATGCAGATCAGTGAATCCAATCAGTAGCACCATATTTTGAATTTATCAACCACTAAAGCTGCGATCCAGAGAGTGGAGAATTCAACCAATGGTTTCAGTCTGAAACATGCAATCAAGTACATTGATAGTGATTGGTAAATGGAATGCAAAAGTTTGAAACAATGAGAAAGGAACACTAACTGCAAAATATGGTTTTGATAAGGTACAGATATGAAGGATGATAGATTTTGCCATCCAACGACTTGTTCCTTTAAAATATTTTTTTCAACAGTACAAATGGGAGTGTACCCATGGCCTTCTTCGAATATAATACATAGAAATCACTTCAAATCCATCCGTGGAATGTGAAGCTAGAGAAACTCAATATCAGGAGCTAAACCAGGCTAGGAGCTGACTATAGAGCAGACAATCAGTTGTTCCGATGTAAGTCCTGGTTGAAGTTGAAGAAAACTAGACATGTCCATGAGAGCCAAAATACCAGTTTGAGCATAACCCACTTGCATTTCAGTGCTATTACAATAAGAGATTTGCTGCATTAAACACTAATGACAGAAGACCTGATGAGTTGTGTGATGACAACAAGAACATTGTTCATGAAGAAAGAAAGAGGTCATTAAAAAGACAGCAAAGAAAAACGATCAAAGTGAATGCCAGGAGAGACTCTGAGAATTGCTTTAATTGTAAAGCAGCTAAAGCAAAGGGAAGAAATGATGAAGCCCCAGAGCTTAACAGAAAATTTCAAAGGTCTAGAAAATAACAGAAATTTCATAGCTCTAGAAGACAAGTAAAATATTATTTTAGAATCTGCAAAGACAGAGTTAGAAAACCAAAATTGAAGAACATACTCAACATATATTAAATTGAAAGAACTAAAGAAAAAAATTAAGCCTCAAGTCACAATACTATCTCATCCAACATTTGAAGCAGTACCTTGACAGGGAGATTCAGGTTGGGTTCATAAGAGGATGTGGACAAAGAATATCAATGCTGATGTGTGATGGATCTTAGCTGAAAGTACAGGGTGCCAGAAAGAAGTTTACTTATGTTTCATTGACTATACCAAGAGATTTGACTATATAGATCATAATAATCTATGACTAACCATGAGAAAAACTGGATTTCCAGAACACTTCATTTGGCTCATGGAAAATTTGTAGATTAATTGAGGGACAATTATGTGAACAGAATAAGGAAAAAACTGGATGCTTTAAAATCAGGAAAGATGTGCATCTGGGTTTTATCTTATCAAAATACTTATTGTGTTAGTCTAGGTACTTTAGAGAAATAAACCCACAGAAACTCATGTAGAAGAGAGAGTTTTTTAAAAATTAAGTGCACATCAAGAAAGCATCCCAACCCAGGGCTTCCCAAGCCCACAAGTCCAATATTAATCCATTAACTCATATGTCCAACACCAGTCCACAAAGTTCTCCTCCATCTCACAAACCACACACTACGATGCCAACTGCAGGAGGAAAGCCGAATCAGTGAATATGTAGGCATCTCACCACTGGCAGGGGTTTCCACACAGGTGCTCCAGCTCCCAGGGCTGCATAAGGGCAGGTCCATGTGGCTTCTCCTTGGGTATGTCTTGTATGAAGTCAGCCTTGCCAGCTGAAGCACGGAACTGCTAAGGCAGCTACACCCTGGTGTGACCATCACAAAGCAAGAGACCGGAGAACTCAAATGGCGAGGTTCACTGAGCCATTTATCTCTCTGCCTTTCAATTAACTCCACGTGTGTTAATTGGCCAGGTTGGTACAATAAACTACCTCACTCATTAAATCTTATGCTGACAAAATAATCAGAGCAGCTGGATTGTATAAGGTAGAATGCAACATTGGGGTTGAAAGAAGGCTTATTAACAATCTGCTATATTTGGATGACACAGATTTGTTGGCTGAAAGTGAGAAGGCTTGTGATGACGAGCAAGTATTGCTCCCTTCAGTATGGATTATAACAATGAAAAGAAACCAAAACCTTCACAACTGGACCAATAGATGACATCATAAGAAATGGAAGAAAGATTGAGGTTGTCCAGGATTTTATCTTGCTTGGATCCACAGTCAATGCTCATCAAACCACCAGTTTAAAGATTAGCATTTCATTGGGTAAATTTTCCGCACAGATCTTTTAAAGTGTTGAAAAGCGAGAATGTTGCTTTGAGGACTAAGGTGCACTCACTCAAGTCATCATATTTTCAATGGCCTCATATGCATGTGAAAGTTGAACTCCAAATAAGGAGGATGGAGAATCGGTGCATTTGAATTGTGGTCCATATGAAGAATATAGAACGTGCCATGGACTGTCAAGAGAACAAACAAACCTGTCTTGGAAGAAGTGTGGCCAGAGTGCTCCTGAGAAGCAAGGATGATGAGACTTTGTCTATGGACTTTCATGTGGTCAGGGGATATCAGTTCCTGGCAAGGGCATCATGTTTGGGAAAGTATCATGTTTGGGGCCAGTGAAAAACAAGAAGGCCCTCCACAAATGGTTGCAACAATTGGCTCAAACAGAGTACACGTGTGAGCATCCTGGGGGGCTGGCAGTCTTTTGTTCTGTTGCACAGTGTCATTATTGTTCATTGGAATTGACTGGATGGTGCCTAACACCATCATCATTGATAATTTTTCCCTTCTCTTTCTTTATATGTAATATAAAATTTTAAGGACACTTGTGATACCTACTTTGTGTGTAAAAATGAGAAACCTCTTTTTCTTCTAAGATATGTAAAATATATTCAGATAATAATGGGATTCCATAATTATATAAAACAAGGGCTATTGTAAATGTTTGTGTTATTTTTTATTATATAAAATAAAAGAGCATAATATCTAAAGTGAAAATGAAAAAAAATAAGCCACACAGAACATGCTTAACTATAAAGTAGAGCTAGGAAAAAGATTCGTACATTCTTCTGAAAATCCAATTCAACAGAGCAATTAAAAAAAGTTGCTTCTATAAAATGAGGTACAAAATTTTCAAATGTCTAGAAAGACTGATCAAGTGAAATAATTTATCATATTAACTGTAAAAATGTGACTTGGCCAAAATTGAACACAGCAAAACTACTGGGAACATATAATAAAACATAAATAATATACTCTAAAATATTTCATATAACTTTTTATTCCTTAAATATAACTAGTAACTAGTTTTCCATGTCACTAAATATTCTTCATGTAAAAATAAATACATACAATTCATTATAATACAGCTAATCTGAATTACATTTTTAGCCAATTTTATAGAATGAGATAAATCATTCTCAATAGCTAATTATTGAAAATAATTAGCATACACTATAACACACAATCAGTATACAATATAACATACTTATTTCTAGCTATATTGTATGTATGCATTATTAATTATTCCCTTGGATAAAATAGCTAAGATAGATTGTGCTGATTTCAAACCTAAGATGCATATTGCCAAATTGCCAGTTGTCAATGAAAGGTTGTAACTATTTAAACTTGAATTAACACCATTTGAACATGCTCATTTCCATTTAATATTAGTAACTTTGATTTTTCTTTTTATTAACTTTGATTTTTATTATATAACTAATTACAGTCCACTTAATAAAATAGATCTCTCATAACATTTAGTTTTGTCCTTTTAAGTATAAAAGAGAGTAAAAACAGATATCATAAAAGAACCATTACAAAATGCAGATAGTGTACTTATAGATAATATCTAATTTCACGATTTGCATTCGCTGTTGGTGTGATTTAATTTCTGCCTATGATTATGCATTAATCGTTTCATTACTGCATTAGGTATTATAATATGCATCATAATCATTAATTTCTATGTGTTCTTCATATTTTTGTGTGTGTTTGTATGTGAAGTACCTACACCTTCTCTCCACTCTAATCCAATCCTTCTTCTATGTTCACACTACACCAGTGTAAACACCCAAATTAAGTTATGTCTGAATAATTCAAAATTAGTGCTCATCAATTAATTTGGAAAATAGAGGATATATTTTCCAATATTTTCATCAGGAGGCAATGAAATTTGTTTATTGAGCAGAAATGGTCTCTGTAGTTAGAAAGAATTAAAGTGACATCAAAGTGAAGGTGTCCTTGGAGCCTATATTTGTCTGTTTGCATAGTTAACATCAGAGCTATGCGAGTTGAGGGAAAACATGAGACTGAATGAAGATGTTAATAGGACCATGCAATATTTTCAAAGCCTAAGACTTTTTCTGTACACAGTCTTTGATTCTACAATGAGTCACAGCAAAAATTTTTAAGAGGAATTGTTCCGGTCTTAGGTGCCACTAAATTGATTGGTACTCACCATGGCCCTATCACAACAGATTGAATACTGCCTGGCCTAGTGCCATCATCAAAATTGTTACAGATAGGTTCATTGCTACAGCCACTGTGTCAACCCATTCCATTGAGGGTTTCCTCCTTTTCACTTCCACAAGGAGGCCTCACCAGGCTCTGACCTGATTGACCCACTACACTCCACCCCTACACTTATTTATCAAAATGACATGAAATTATGTAACTACCACAGATCACCCCTTGTCAACTTGACACCTTTGCACAATTCTTTATCCATATATAATTTTTGAACAAGGAAAATAGTATAATCATGTTTGTGCCTAACAGGATAAAACTAAAATGCATACAACTCAAAATGTGACAGCCTCATTTATATGTAATTCTCCTTAAGCAACAAAACAAAAATATTCGATGCTTAACAATTGCAGTTCTGTGAACATCTACACCATAATTCTATAAACATGTCCCCCTACCTATGAAAGTTTGTAAGTCATTTGTACTTCAGTTTTGGTCAACTATATGTTCATTTTTCCCATTTCTTTTTTTTAATCATTTTATTGGGGGCTCATACAATTCTTATCACAATCCATACATACATCAATTGTACAAATCACATTTGCACATTTGTTACCCTCATCATTCTCAAAACATTTGCTCTCCAATTAAGCCCCTGGCATCAGCTCCTCATTTCCCCCCTCTCCTCACTCCCCCCTCCCTCATGAACCCTTGATAACTTACAAATTATTATTTTGTCATATCTTACACTGTCCAACGTCTCCCTTCACCCACTTTTCTGCTGTCCATCCCCCAGGGAGGAGGTTATATGCAGATCCCTGTAATTGGTTCCCCCTTTCCACCCCACCCTCCCTCCATCCTCTCAGTATTGCCACTCTCACCACTGGTCCTGAAGGAATCATCTGTCCTGGATTCACTGTGTTCCCAGTTCCTATCTGTACCAGTGTACATCATATAGCCAGATTTGTAAGGTAGAATTGGGGTCATGATAGTGTGTGTGGGTGGGTGGGTGGGGGAAGGAAGCATTTAGGATCTAGAGGAAAGTTGTATATTTCATCTTTGCTACACTGCACCCTGACTGGCTCATCTCCTCCCCATGACCCTTCTGTGGATGCCCAGTTGCCTACAGATGGAACAGTTAATAAACTAAAAGTCCTTCAACTCACACGGCTGCAGTCCAAGGGTAAAGAAGCAGACAGCAGTCTGTCCTCAGGCAGAATAGGAAGCGTCAGTCCACAGGCATTAGAAAGCAGGGTGGAGCAGCATCAATCAGTAGCTTAGAAGCAGGTAACACAGACCTAGTGGGGTCTCCAGCTCTAGTGATGCACAGCGAGGGGATGTGTTCCACAGATGGCTCTGTCCACAGGTAGTGCAGCACATGATTGAGGCAAAGAACTAGCTCATGCAGCAGTAAGTTGGCCCAATCACCAGGGTGAAAGAGAGACAAATGGGATGTCAGCCGTGGGAAGAAATTATCCCAATTACCTTCTAATCAAGCTCTGACTTGTTTAAACTCCACCCATATATTCCTTTCGAGGTCTACTTGTCACAATAAAACTAGCTATCACAGTCATAACTCATACTGAAGGCTACAATCCTTGATCTTCATCAGCAAGGGCTTCATTTGCCCTGCACTATCAGCAAGCAAGCAAGCTCGGGTCCTCTGGATATTGCACCACCACTTGCCTGCCCGTTTGAAGGACTGTGGTGACTTGTGTGTCGCTGTGGTGCTGGAAACTATGCCGCTGGTATTTCTAAACATTCACAGGAAATAGATAATTGTCTAACATGTACAATTTTCTAAAATTAACTTGCTGTGTGCCATCACGTGGTTTCTGATTCATAGCAATCATAAACATAACCTCTACACTGGCCATCACTGGGTTGTCAGTTTGTCGTACTGTGGAGGCCTGTGTTCCTGTGCTGCTGGAAGCTATGTCACTGGGAGGGTTAGATTGTTAGGTACGGAGAGACAGGAGACACAGTTGTTCCTCTCCATGCCTAAAGCCCCCTATAGGAGGTTCGAAGCCAATGAAGCTAAGGAGCATGCTCCAAATTCAGGCGCCTGAGCCAGGTGGGTGGTACACCTGGATTGGCCTAATCGAGGCCAGGTGGGCTTAATTCAGCCAATGGGATCAATCAGTACCTTTGACCACGCTCCCAGCCAAAGGCCCTAAAGGCCGGAGCCTAGAGACCATTATCGCCCCTTTTCCGTGTTTGCTTCCCCCATTTCTCCTCCACTGTCGCTCTCTCTCTGGCCTCAGGCCGCCATAGGTGGGTGTGCAGCCTCTTGAGGTTGCCCATGTCCCGTGACTATAAACCTGAAACCTCTTCTCTCCTTTATGAAAACCCACTTGGATCAAAGGCTTCACCATGAATTCTTTCTTGTGTGAAGCCAGGAAACGAGGTAGTTCCCACTGGAGAAACCTAACAGGATTTCAAAGTGAACAGGTTTCAGTGGAGCTTCCAGACTAAAACAGGAAACAAAGAAAGACCCAGCTTCCCACTTCGGAGGAAATAGCCACTGACTACCTTATCCTAGCTTGGAAATATTGTCAGTTTGCACTAGGTATGTTTTCTTACCCAGCCACATACTGTTGTCTTAAATTAGCCATCACAACAAACAAAGAAACGAGGTTTTAGTGAAACTGCTTTCACGAAAAAAATCAGTGGCTGCACTAACTCAGAGCAAGTTGCTTAATTACGGATGTTTGGTTTTAGATAGATAGATAGATAGATAGATAGATAGATAGATAGATAGATAGATAGATAGATAGATAGATAGATAGATAGATAGATAGATCATCCATGGAAACATCCCATCAAGCAATAACTCACTAGGAAAAGCTATTGTTAACTGAAACTGGAGTTAAGCCATACTTTTCAGAGAAGTTATTAAAAATCACCTGATGATGAAATATCATTACTGAGGCTTACTATTGAAAGAACTATGTTATCTGATGGACTTAATTACTGAGGATGAAACTTAAGAAGAATAAAAAACCCTGAACAATTAATGGATGTATCAAAATAATAATTTTAACATCCATCTGATTAAAGAAAGTTTGGATATCAATGATGTGTGTATTAAGATACAGAAACTACAACCATTAACTACATCAGAACTACATTGGAACTCAATGATCTGGAGTCAAAGTTCCCTTCAATACAACATTATTACATCACCTTCTGTTTCTGTTAAAAATATATTATCGCTTCAATGTTTACAGACTTTGGAAAGAACAAAAGTGTTAAAACCTCCTCAAAATTGGTCTTTTAAAAATTTGCTAGATGCTATGAGAAATGGGATTTTCATTAATCAAATAATTGCTTAGGTGTAATTATAGATAATTTATTTCTGGGTAGGTATGTGCAGTCATCTTGAGCTTTCCTGTCAAGAAAACAGAAATTTTTTTGTGTTTTTATAAATGTGTTTTAATTGGTAGTAAAATAAGGGTTGAAATCAGTCTAAAGTGCTTAGGTACTAAAAAATCAATTTTTTAACACTTAAAACTGTCTTAAAATACCATCTCCATAACTGAACATACATGTCAGATCTGAGGCACAGTGTTTTATTTTGGGATTATTTCATTGATCTTAATTATCTTTTAGGCAAGGGGAAGGTATCCTTACTTCTATTGAAGTAGAAAAATTTAAATCCATGAAATATATCCCTTGTAATTTTGAATTATAGAGGAAATCATCTTTCTTCACGTTCATTTAGAAAAAATTATATGGGGAGGGAGGAGAAAAAATGAGGAGCTGATGCCAAGGGCTCAAGCAGAAAGCAAATGTTTTGAGAATGATGATGGCAACAAATGTACAAATGTGCTTGACACTATGAATGTATATATGGATTGTGGTGAGTTCTATGAGCCCCCAATATAATGATTAAAAACAAAACCAAAAAGGATTGTATGAAATTTTTACTTTAAGGTTTATCAGTAAGTTTATTCACACTCTTACAGTGTTTATCAGCAAATGATAAGGATCTCTTTTAAACAAACAAATAAATGAAAATTACACTTCATGTTACTCATTTACTTGTCATATTGATATTCATGAATCCTATATTGATGATGACAATATGTGTAGGTATGAAAGCTGTAGTTATATCATCCCCAGTGAGTTTTTTAATGCAATAACATAGGTTAGGATTGTTTAAAATTATTATTGTTTCCCTTTTTATCATAGTATAAAACAACTCAAGTGGAAAAATATTAAAAAATTAAATTGACATCACAGCATTTCTTTATCTGTTAGAGATTCTTATTTTATACATTAACATTAGACATTCAATTACTCATTCATATATATAATAATTTTGAGACTTCTATGAACAGCTACATTTCACAAAAATAAAAACATAGAGCATAAAATAATTCATTTAGGTTATTTCAGAATTTAATTATTATGGCAACTATGTAAAAAAAGAAAAGAAAAATTTAATCATGTACCACAGAAATAGACTAATATATGTAAAAATATATTAAATTATTTAATGACAAGTACTTAGAAACAGGATTTCGGTGCCAGCTCTGACCTGTAAAGACCGTGGAAGTCACACACACACACACACACCTGTGTCGTTACACTAAGAGAAATCTAAAAAGCACTGAAAATCAATAATTTTTCTTGTAGTTAATATCTGACTGTACTAAAAAAACTGTCACTTTGAATTCTGAAGCCAAAACCAATGGGTCCCTAAACTGGATGGAATTCCTAAATGGAGCTAAGTGTGAACTATCATTACATTGAGAACCCCTTGAGTTTCACAGTCTAACTGGGGGATTCTGACATTTCGTTGCGCTTTATCTGTAAGAACGCCACTAAATTCTCATAAAGGCATTCCTTGTTCTCTGGTTGGTAAAGAGCATGCAATCATTGTAAAATATGCCAAGGGAATTCTCCATAACAAAGACAAAGAGATAAAGCAATAATCCAAATTAGCCTGCGATATGACACGCATTTTGAAATTATCAAATTAAAATGTCTGAGATTAATAGGAGCTATATTAGATGGCATACAAAAACATATGGGTGATACAAACAGAGATGGAAACTAAGATATAAGGAAAAAGAAATGCTTGTTGATGTTGTTGTTAATAGGTCCAACTGAGTCGACTCTGATGCATAGCTACCTATGCACAACACAAGGAGACACTGCACAATTCTGTGCCGTCCTACAGTCGTTCCTATGCCTGAGCCCATTGATGCAGCCGCTGTGCCAATCCATCTCATTGAAGCCCTTCCTCTCTTTTACTTCTCTTCCACTTTACAAAACATGATGTCCTTCTCTGGGGACTGGTCTGCCTTGACATGTTCAAAACATGTAAAACACAGGCTTATCATCCTTGCCTCGAAGGAACACCCTGACCTTACTTCTTCAAACGCAGATCACTGTCCTTTTAGCAGGTCTGGTACTTTGATGATTCTTCTCCGGCAGCACAATTCAAATGCACCTACTCTTGATGGTCTTCTTTGGTCCATGTCCAACTTTCACATGCAAATGATGCAATGGAGAAAAGCATTCATTTGTCCTCAAAGTAACATCCTTGCCCTTTAATACTCTACAGAGGTCTGTGCAACAGATTTACCCAATGCAGCGGTTCTCAACCTGTGGGTCGCAACCCCTTTGGGAGTCGAACAACCCTTTCACAGGAGTCGCCTGATTAATAACCATAGCAATATTACAGTTATGAAGTAGCAACGAAAATAGTTTAATGATTGGGGGATCACCACAACATGAGGAACTGTATTAAAGGGTCGCAGCATTAGGAAGTTTGAGAACCTTTGACCTAATGCAATGTGGCTTTTGATCTCTGACTGCTGTTTCCATGAGCAGTGATTGTGGTTCCAAGCAAGGAAAAATCCTTGGCAACTTCAATATTTTCTCCATTTATCATGATGTTATCTATTGATCCAGTTGTGAGGATTTTGGTCTTCTTTGCGATGAGTAATAATCCATACTGAATGCTAGAATTCTTGATCTTCATTAGCAAGTTCTTCATTTCTTCCTCACTTTCAGCAAGAAAAGTTGTGTCCTCAGCATGCCATAGGTTGTAATAAGCCTTCCTCCAATCCTGATGTCACATTCTTCTTCATGTAAGCCAGTTTCTCTGATGACTTTCTCAGTATACAGACTGCATGGTATGATCAAGAAAGGTGTGCATAACAAAGGGGTAATCATACTTGTTTGTGCTGAGTAAATCTGTGCTGAGCAAATCTTCAAAGTAGCTGACTTATATGAAGGAAAATGCTATAAATTTAAAAATGTGTAACTGAAATGAAAAGTGTTTGGCAGGCTAATCAGAGAGAGACAAGGAAATATTTAGTGGACATAAAAATGTGTCAATAGAAATTACCAGAAATTAAAATCAAAAAATAAAAACAAGAACAGAACATCCTAGAAATGTGGGCATATTTAAAAATTAAATGCCATTTTCAGAATTCAAAAAGTAGACTATTTCAAAAAATCTAAACTGTTTAATTGGGGTACCAAAATAACAAGGATAGAAAGTAGTGAGGAAATATTTGAAGAACTAGACATTTTCCCCAAATTCAGAACACCTTAAAAGAAGTCAGGTCCTGTGGTACGTGTCTGGGTGGCAGATGTCAGTAAAGAACTTTGTCATCGAGGGAGAAAATAAGAATTATAATGGAGTTCTCATCAGAAGCTATGAATATAAGGAGAGTGTAATATTTCAAATGTTCAAAGATGAAATACAGTATATAAGCCATTTCATATTTATCTTTTTCTTGATTTCACTTCATAAATGTAGTGAAGTAAAGAAGAAATGATGAAGGATAAATATTGATTCTTTCAGAATTAAAAAAAGGAATAAATTTATAGTCACAGCACTACATAGACATGCACTACATGAAGTTTTGACATACAGTGTTCAGGGGGGAAAAGATAATGTACAACATAAACTTCCACCTACCTCATAAAGAAAGAATTCTTAGAAGAAATAAGTTAAAATGAATTCTAATTTCTTACTATTGAATTCTATAAGAAATAACCATTTGTTTAAATTTAAAATACTAACACAACCCAGAGTGGAACAATCACTGCTGGGTGGGAGATGTATTGCTTGGCCATGAGTCATGCTGATTTCTTCCAGGAAGCCCCTGGAGCAATACTGCAAGCTCCTCTGTCTAACAATCATGCCCTAACCCCACTTCACGATTGCCACCTCTGATGCATTCTTCTGCCACCACCCATAACTTTAAGACAGCTTTATTTGCCCTCACATGCCCTTTATAAAGCTCTATATGTGCAAACTCTCAGACACTATTAGGATTCTGTGTTGCTGAGCTCCCTTTTCCAGATGATATGTCTCTGTATTTGTTTTGTCTTGTCCTGTTTAAGACTTTATAAATGTTCTATCTAAATACAAAATCATAACAATAAATAAAGTGGCTATAGTGATAGATTCATTCATGAAGGATGAAAATTATTGGAATTAGCAATATTCTGTCATAAGTTGCCTGGTTACAGGTAAATTGGTATGGACTTATTAGAAAGTGAATTTGTGTCCATTGTAAATACATATTACAAATTCTAAGGAAACAATAAATAAAAAGTATAATTTATACACTATGTGTAGAAAATTGAATCAAACCATCCAGTTAAAACTGGTGATGGCAAAAATATAGGAAGAAAAAAACAAGGGGAAATTATAAGCACCATAGACATTATCTAATTATTTAAATAATCACTTCAAATATGAACAGTTCACATAAAACAACTAAAAGACACATGTGTTAGTAGAATTATGTAACATAGTATTCTCAATGGATTTTTTAAAAAAATCGATGTCCAAGGCACCTATTGTTGACCAGAGGTACTAAAACCAGAAGGAGATTTTTTAAAACAGAAACTCAGTGTGCTTACCAGACTAACCACTTGAGAATGACCACAAAACGACTTTCTGCTCAGGCAAGCACAATCTAAATGGTTAGTCTGGTAAGCGCCAGTGACCCCCGTGCTAAATCATTAGAGAAACCCCAAGCACTCTTTAGAGTTAATCCAATTAAAATGTCCTATTTGGGAAAGAGGTCAGAAAGGTCAGCAGAACTTGGAGACAAGCAACACTTCAAGCCACATTTCCCTAAACTAACTCACGGCCATCTTGTCAATCCCAACTCATAAAACCCCTAGAGGACTGGAGAGAAATGCCGCTGTGGGGTTTCCAAGATTGTGAATCTTCCAGGAGCAGAAAGCCGAGTATCTCTCCAAGTGCCTCGTGCATTCAAACCGCACTCAATGTTCGTCCACTGTGCCATCAGGCTCCTTAAAGACCACACAGTAATGGGAACCCACACCCCACGTAAGAAATCAGGTAATTGAAGTAACCACAATATCTAAAATGTCCTGAAAGTTTTGATTTGTTTTGTGTTTGGATTTTCAGAAAGCTTGGGTCCAAGACTGCTCACTAAGGGCCCCAGGAAACATGCATGACATTGCATAACACATTCTAACATATAACACTAGAGTTCATTGCAAATACAATCCACTGTGGAGAATACGAGCATTCTGTTAACAAAGCCCAGACTATTCCAAGAAACCCCTACTTTCCCCTGAATTTTAATGACTAAGCAATGGTACCCCCCAAAATGGAATTTTTTCCATAGCTATTTATTTAAAGTATTTACAAAACAAGCTCATCACCTTCAAAGTACTCTCTTTTGCACTTAGTACATTTGTCAAATCTGCAATTCCATTCTTGCAACCATTTTTCAAACTCAACTGTTTGGATGACTGAGAGCACCTCCCACATTTTTTTCCTCACCTCTTCTATGTTGTCAAATAGTTGTCCATTTGTGTCCCTCTACATTCACACAAATAAAAATAAGTCAAATGGAGTCAGATCAGATGAGTAAGGTGTGAGGGGTATGAGAGGCATGCTGATTTTTGCCCCAAACTGGCACGCTAAGATGGCTGCGTGAGCAAGTACATTGTCCTGGTGGCAAAACCATTCCCCCATCTACCACAAATCAGACCTTTTTGGACACACATTGTTATGCAATCTTTTCAAAACCTCTAAAGAGAAAGCTTTATTAACAGTTGGACATAGTGGAACAAACTCCAAATGCAGAACGAGTCAACATTTTCATCCGTTGAAAGTTGATGGACATCCAGAATGAAGGTTGTCATTAATCAACATTTTACCTTTTTGGAAACCAGAAAGCCACTCATACACTTGAGTTTCTCTCATAGCATTGTCTTTTTAAGATGGACTCAACATTACAACAGTGTCTGCACCGTTTTCCCCAAGCAGGAAACAAAATTTCACAACCACATACTGTTCTCTTAAATTGGCCATCACACACAAAAAAATGAGATTCAAGCAAAACTGCTTTAATGAAACAATTCATTGTGAACAGAGGGAACTTTCTCACCTTCCCAGGCAACACCGCTGGGTGCACTAACTCACAGTGAGTTACTGGATGCTCTCGCCTAGCAGGAAAAATGCATTCTAATAAAGCTCTGTGCAGTGGAACTTTTTCTGTTGAGTTTTTCTTGGAGGGTGAGGGTACCGCTCATATGTATAACCTCACTGTTGCACCTTCAAGGGATAAAAAAATCCTAGCTTTCATGACAAAAGAGTAGCTTAGCCCCTCCTAGTCTGCACCAGCTGACTTCTTCTCTATAATACTTTGCTTAGGTGGAAATGCTGAGCCTCTTCCAGCCATTCTTGGCCAGTAGAAGGCAAGAACTCTCTTTCATAGAGTGAGGCTGGGGACAGTGAGGCCTCTGTCAACAAAACATTACTATCTTGGTGTGTCTAAAGAATGGGTTTTATAGAAACAGATTGCACAAGATGTCTCTTTATATTCTGCGCACATACTGAGTTCTTGATAACTGTGTGGAAGATCTTTTTCTGTTAATTATTTCCCTTAGCATGCTTCTTGAGGCAAGAATACTTGTTTTAATTTAAAGATCTATTTCAGAGTGATAAAAAGTAGGATTGGAGGCCGAGGTAATCTCCCCCTCCACCCCTAGGCCTCCAATGTCTTTCCTTTTAAGTAATTCACTGGAGAAAATCAGAGAAGACTACACAGAACATGAGGCTAATGATACATCACAGTTTCTTTTCCTCCAGAGCTCAGTTTAGAAGAGAAGCCAAGTCAATGAAGCACCTCTAATTTTTAGTATTAGCTGTGTATCTATGCCTTCTTGAGGCACAAACATGATTTATTATTAAATTATAAAAGATAGCCCATCATTATAATTTTTAAACTGTAAAAGAAAATCTCCATTTCGTCCATTGTCCAACTCACCCTGTCTCTTTTCTCCCTCTGTATGTACATTTCATAAGAGAGCTTGCTGTCCAGGCTGTCTGTAGTTTTCTCCCCCTCCTCTTTAATTCTACCCATAATGTGAGTTTATTTCAGCCACTTCTGTGCAACAGAATTGATCAGATAAACAACATGACCTCCAAATTCTTTGATTAACTAGAGGGTAATTGCTACATATTAAAAATGCATAATAAGCAGAGACAGTGATTTAAAAAAAAACTCCCAAAGTCCTGTGCTGTTTAAGTCCAGTGTAGTTGGTCTAATCTAGGCTGGGCAAGGAAGAGTAACTCTGCTTATTTAAATTGGGTTCAAGTTTCCATCACCCTGACCCAGCTGTTAACCAGAGCTTATTTTTCTTACGGTGATGTTTTCCTCAGGGCGAATAACACAAGCAAAAGAGATCAGCCAAAGTTTGCAAGCCTCTAAGCCTTAGAGGTCTAAGGCACCCTTCTGCATCACATTCCTAACAATCTACTGGTCCAAGCAAGTGACAGAAGGAAAATAAACTCAGTCCACTGGGTGAGGATTGGAAAGCTATACTACATAGGGCAAGAGGGGCTTTATCCCAGTACGGAAAGAGCATGGAAAGTTGCAAATAACAGTTCAGTCTATCATGGATGGTCCAATCTTAGATGTCCTTTTATTAGCTTATTTTAATTTTCATGCTTCAGTATTCCTTTCTTTGTTTTTCTTTCCAACTCAATGGTTGGTCCTTTTCCGTCTCTTCTGATGGTTAATTCACACCATCCCTCCCACCAAAAACACCCCTTTTCTTCCACATCCCCTTGTCTTAAACTTTAAATGACCTAGAGTTAAACTCTTGGATCTCTTCTCTATATTAGCTTAACCCACCCCATGTCTTTATGTATCTAAATTGAAAAAAAACCCCTCAAATTACAATTATCCCAAATTCTCTCTTAAACACTGAATTTGTAGAGCAGACTACAAATTTGGTCTAGAAATTCAAGGAACCCATTAATTTTAACAAATCTAAGAGCGATTTCTAATTTCTCACTATTTTCCACCATCCACTGTCATGCTCCTGCATAATGAACCACAACTTTTTGTTGTTGTTGTTGAGAGATTTGAAATTCAACTTTATTCTGGTTCTAAATGTAAAGGAATGGGAGTGACAGTTAACGAACTAGACGTCACCACTGAATATTGTGATGTGACTGTAGCAGTCTTGTATTTGAATTTCAAGAACGAAATCAGGTGTGTTCCAAACAGCTAGATCTGCAAGCCCAGACAAATAAATAAATAAAGCTTTTAAACTGCAACAGTCAGAAGCTCATTCATCTCTTCAGCATCGTCAAGGTTAGCACATTCTCTTAGCTGTGTAATGAGAGTGGTGAACACCCCGCGCCGCTGGTATCACAGGACAGCTAACTATCTACAAAACTAGACTTCCGAGGCTGAGCTCCAGCTTTGTTCCCTCACAGGCTGTCATCCTCATCAGAGGGAGCAATTGTCTGCCCAGCCTCAAAATCCAAATCATGCTCATCTTGTGTTTCCATAGCTGGGTCCATAACAACCTCTGGTGGGGAGAGAGCAGGCCTGAAAACAAACTCCAAGTCAGAATCTCCAATTAGGGTTCTATCAAGCTAAAGGAAAGGCTTTTCAAAATTGTAACTACTTTTGAAGGAAGGGCTTTTTAAAATTATAGGTTTTTGGCAGAGGTTCTATCCCTGGAAGACTTCCCTTAATGTCCACTTTGTTGCCACGCAGAACAATGGGTTTGTTTTCACATTCTTCAACCAGATCTCTATGCAAGGTACATTCTTGTAAGTAACCACTGAGGTTGTGTCGAATATTATATTGGCACACTGGTCTCCGATATAATAACCATCTCTCATTCCTCTAAATTTTTCTTGACCATCCATACCCCACACGAATTTAAAAGGCTCTCTGTTAGTATGGACCACAGCGGATGGGCCTCGATGCCCAAGGTGCTGTATACTTCTCAAATTCACCTGTAGACGATATTTCACAAAGGTCATTTTTCAAGTACCAACATCACCCACCAGTTCGAGTTTGAACTGGAGTTGGGAGTCTCCTTGGGCCGCCATCGTGATGAATCTTCCAGAACCATAGTTTTATGTCAGCACTTGCCACCAGAATCCACCCCCACTAAGGCAGTCAGATTGGCTGTTTGAAATAGAATCAGATTATGCCCACACGAAACCCTGTAGAAGTGTTAGATCTCACACAGAGAACAAATTCCTAGAGATAGCCTCTCAAGGTATCATGGTCTGTAGTTCTCCAGCTTTCAGATTCTGCACAAATAATTGTCCTTCTGCCTTTTCTAAAAGTTCTAAACATGCTTCCCCTTTAAGACTTGCCATTTCATTCGTCTCCAATATTCTTTATCTATATGGTGGCATGGTTTGTTCTCAGATTTTCTATACCTATTCATTCACTATGACTCAGAGTTACCTTATAGGAGCTGTTCATTAGGGTTCCTAAGATTATAAAACTCTATGGGAGCAAGCAACCTCATCTTTCTCAAGGACAGCAGCTAGAGGGTGGGAACTGTCTTTCGTAAGGTTAACAACACAGTTTATCACACAGTGCCACCATGACTTCTGACAGTTTTCACAGTTGCTCTTAAATATAAAATACTGGTGACCGCTACCCATTTACCTAAGAAGATGCTCTCTTCCCTTGTACTATGCACCTGCCCACACACATTTGCTCTCATTTTCTCCCTTTCCCTATTTCTGTCAAAATGAAACATTTGGCTTTTTAAACAATCTATTTTAATAATTTAAACAAGTATCTATCTGTCTAACTATCAAGAGGCAGCTATGTGACCAGAACTGAGGGATACAGGATGGTTTAAAAATTAAGAAAGCTGTGTGGCAGGGTTTTATCCTCTCATTATAATTATTCAATTTGTATGCTGAGCAAGTAATCAGAGAAGCTGTATTATATGAAGTAAATTTCTGTATCAAGATTGGTGGAAGACTTATTAACAATCTGTGATATGCTGATAAGACAACCCTGCTTACTGAAAGTGAGGAAAAATGAAGCACTTACTGGTGACGATCAAGGATTGATGCAGCCTTCAGTTGGGATTATAACTCAATGTAACAAACACCCAAACCTTTATAAATGGACCAATGATATGTGCAGAAAATATTGAAGTGGCCAAAGAAATTTTTTTCTTAATTGGATCCACAATTGATGCTCATGGAAGCAGTGAGTCAGGAGATCAAACGACACATCGCATTAAGTAAATTTGCTGCACAAGTCCTCTTTAAAGCACTGAAAAGCAAAGACATTAAGGAGTGCCTGATCCAATCTAATACATTTTCAGCCACTTCATATACATGTGAAAATTGAACATTGAATAAAGAAGACAGAAGAAGAATTCATGCATTTGAATTATGGTGCTAGCAAAAAATATTGAAAGTACCATGGACTGCCAAAAGAACCAACCAATTTGACTCGGAAAAATATAGCCAGAATACACCTTAGAAGCAAGGATGATGAGACTTTGTCTCAGGTACTTTGGATATGCTCTCAGGAGAGATTCTGGGGAAAGACATCAGGCTTGCTAAAGTAGAGGGCAGCTAAAGAGAGAAAGGCCCTCAACAAGATAGAGGGACACAGTGACTGTCACAATGGGCTCAGACAGTAGCACAATTGTGAGGATGGTGCAAGAGTGGGCGATGTTTCAGCCACTCGTACATGGGGTTGTTATGAGTCAGAACTGACTGGAGTATTTCTAACAACTATCTTGCTAATTTTATTTCCTTTCCCACACTAGCTATCAATTTTATAAAGTTTGACTAAGTCGCCCATTATTAACGTCTTTGAGCCTCTGGTTTGCTTTGACTCTATAAGACTACTCTGACAAAGTTGTCTCTCTTGCTCAGGGTCCTGAATTTGGCCCCTATTTCTTCATCTCCAATACTTGAAGCTTGAGCCATATGTCTATCATCTGACGTAACTTGCCACCTTTTAGTGGCCTTGGGAGCCAACGGGCTGTCATTTGTAGTTCAATTTGAGTGCTTGCAATTCCATGAGTAAGGAGATCCTTCAGAATGGCATCTGATCCATGGATTTGGAGCTTGAAAACCTCTATAATCATATGAGCCATTTGCTTAGGTATTTGTGATTTCTGTGAGACGTCATGGCAATGTACTGGGATCTCAAAACCCAAGGGTGAATATTGAGAAGAAAAGGAATAGTTGGTGTAACAATGAGAAATGACACAGTAGTTTTAAGAAGGTGAACATTTAGGACTTCTTTAACATCTGCAACATAGGGAGAAATTTTATACTACTCATGCTAAATTATTTGGGTACGGTTGCAAGAACGCGTTTGTTTTCTTCACTGCCCTTGGTCTTGTGATTTGAATAGACCTAACATTAAATATTCTAAGCCATGATAATCATCAAGTCATTCAGTGCAATTGGACACACACATGCAGCTGAATTTCAGCTCATGCTTCAATTCTAAAATTTAGCCATCTGAACTCGATTATTTGTTTCTTTATGCTATCAAGAATCATTGATTTCAGTTTAATCACTCTGAATATAATGAATTTTTGTTATTGTTGTTTGTGGTGGTGGTGGGGTCTGTGTGTGTGTCCTGCACAATCTCTTAGAATATCAGCAAATCTCTCCCATCAGTTCTCAAATCGTTGTCTTTACTAAGACCTTCTTTGCATTGGTGAGAGTCATAATTGTATTAAATGTTTTACCTTTACAGCCACAAGCTGCCAGGTCCAATTTCTAAGTAATCATGTAGACTATAATTTTTAGTCTCATCTTGGCTAGTGTCCCGCAGTAGATTTCATCTTCTTGTAATTGTTGCCTTCAACGAACTCATAAGCATAATGTTTTCAAATTCATACTTAAAAAATAAGAATAATTTAAACTGAAAAGGCATGTATTTCAAAAACATGAGTCTACTCAATAAGTGTTAGGGGATTTGAGGAGCAAAGCTGTGCCAAAAAACAACAAAATCAACAATGGAGACTAAGAGGCAAATTCACCCAAAATCGCACTTTGAATTAAAATAATGGAAGCTTTCCCAAATACACAACTATTTTATATTCTTTCCAGGAAAAAAAGAGAAAAGTAGGAAATAATTATATCCTAATCATTTTTCTTTTCTCTGCTTACCTCCCTAACCAGTTATCCCCTGTGGAAAGCTGATATTAGTACCTTTTTTAGTGCCATTAAGTAGCATTAGTTGCTACTTCATTTTTTAACCCTCCTCAGATATCTTGAAGCATAATAATTCTGGTAAATCTAATTTTGGGTTGTATCAAGATATCTCAGAGTGTACATATAATTACTATTGAAACTTATGCCAAACCTAGTGACTTTCCTATCCATTTTGCTCATTTTCAATCACATTTATCCTTTTGAGGCATAAATAAGCACTGTGCTAAATAAAGCTGACAAGGTTTTAAACTAAAATAGTAAATTACTTATTAAAATAAATTCCAATATCACTGTTTCATTGTGGTATATGTTATTCAGTGTTAGCCTTAAATTAAAAGCAAAGCAAGTCCGACTTGATGTAACTATCTTAAATTTCATCAATGTGACTGACATTTTGCAGTGAAAATAGCATTATGTTTCTAGGTCAAAGTTAAATACTACTAACACTTCTTTTAGTTATGTGCAAAAGAAAAGCCAGCCACATGCTTTAATCATTTACGTGAGCTGCTTAACAAAAATTTGAAAGGCTTCAGGTTCAAGCCGTGTTTGCTGCTGAGCATCAATTACAATTGCATGCATCCTCACTGAGCTCAGTACAGCACATATCTACATTTCCATTCCAATGTCCTGAGCTTGATAACATAGAGTTGCATTTTTTAGTAATTTTATAGCACTGCAAAGGAGATGGATAGTCTAGAAATACTAATAATTTGGTTTGAACATCAAGTTAAAATTTGCTTAGTAATATTTGAAAATATATTTCACCTAGAAATAGGTAAGACATAAATAACATGATGCCCAATGTACTGAAATATTCAATATGTTTTCTGTTCAGTGAATAAATGGAAAAGTGAGGTATTGAACCAATTGTACTGGTAATTCATATTAATAAGCATTTCTTAAATCTGGGATGTTGGTACATTTTTTAGTTTTGAACATAATGCCATTTACCAGATTCCTAGTTTATTTTTCAGATATATATATCAATACACATCTATATAAATGTATATATGTAAAATTATAAATTGACCCACTCTATTATGAAATACATATTGACCAAAGTCAATAATATTGATTTGAAATATTTGGAAACTATGAGTTTGAAACTAGGGGCAGGAAGGCTTTGGGGAATTTCCACAGCTTGGTTACAAAATGGAAGCTGCTACAAAATGGTTTCACTTAGACTAACTGTCACAGTCCTTCCTGTTGTTGTTACACCTGTGAATCTTCCAGGTGCAGTCACTCACACAACTTACTTTGCAATAATAGCTTAATAGATTGGACTCGGTCCTGTACAAACTGCACCAACTTATTAATAATTAGTGGCCTGCAGGTTAAACTAATTAAAAGCAGAAGCAGTGGGCCTGCTGGGTTAGAGATTAAGGTGGTGAGCCAAGGAGACCAGTTAAACATTTGTTGGAACCAACCTTCCTGGTTCCTTCTGCCTTGTTCTCGCTCACTCAATCATTCTCTCACTAAGGCTAAGATATTTTTTATTATTCCTGAGTGGTTGGCATAGAAACAGCAAGTTTCACCCAGAGCCACACAAAAGCCTCCTTGTTTGATAAAAAGGAGGTCTAGTCCTTGTCTGTCCTGCAGTACTACTTCAGCTAGGGATTTGGGGAATTTTTCTAGATAACTGACAAACGTTTCTAAATCCTGTATATCATTATCAATTTGCTGACTTAAAATGTTATAATTTTCATTTCCTTGTATTAAGGCCGCCATCCCTACTGATGCTGACCCTGCAGTGCCTAGTTCCACAAGTAAAAGAACTAATATAGGGGATCTTTTGACTCTGGAATAAGTATTAAAATGCTGCCACCCGGCTTCCCCTGAATACAGAAAGAGTTGGGGTAAAATATGAACTAATATATAAAGTCTAGTATGGTTAGAGGTGAGTAAGGTTGTAGAAAACAAGCAGGGAGTGATTCCAGTAGAACAAGCAAACCACATTTCGGGGGGGGGGGGGGCGGCTACTAACAAAAGGGTTCCTTTGAATTGTGTATACAGAAACACTAGCACAATACTGACTATACCAATGGGCTTTCTAGCTGGTTTGGTAACAGTGTCCTTCCCCTTGCAAATCTTCTAAGGTTAGGGCGGTCTTTTCCCCGGCCCTTCCACCTGCACACACTACTGTTATTATTATGATCGAATAATGTGATGTTGGCTACTGAGGAGGTATCGTTGGACCCAATTCCTACAAAATAGGGTGCTGCCAGGTTAAGACATAGCCAACAATCACTGGTGAAATTTGGGTTAGTAGCATTTATAAAAGAAAAAATGTTCCTAGGGTTTTTACTTCTGCCAACATGGGGGAGTTTACTTTGGCTTGTTCAGGTATTGGGTTGAATGTGGGAGACACCGCAATGGAAAGAGTTTTAGGAATATGAGACCAGTTTGTGCATTTTGGTTTAACAGGAGGGGAGTTTAATACTTTGTGAGGCCCAATAGGTTGGGTGGTTTTTCTAGGAGGGAGTCGCTTCTGAACAGCGACTATACCACCAGGGTCCAGCCCACTGATGTACAATCTGACTTACCAGGTTTTCCCAGTTAACCACTCTGGTGATTGGTAGTTTTTAACCTGCCATTTAAGGGGATTGCATGCTACTACTAAGCACAAGCACAGTTTATTTTCCTACCAAAAATGAGAATAAGCATCCCTGTGGGTGGGTTCCCAGCTTCCCACAACCATAGTTTCACATCCCCACATAGCACAATAATACTGGCTTTTAGGTTGACATGCAGCTCCACTATCTGCTGGACAAGCACATATGTCTACACTTTGGACCGCGTTTCACGGTTCACCTCTCCACATTCGGATCCATCTTTATGACTGGTAGGATTTCCCCCGTTCCCATAGGCCTTAAGCAACATATGTCTAATTCAAAGGTTGACGCTAGCACAGTGGGAGCAATGGTGTTTAGGACAGTGCCTGTTGTAACGTCTGTCAGGGTCCAAATGAACTGTTGTGGTCGATGGGGATTGGCACCGACCCCGGTGCCACACAGCAGGATCAGTCCAATTAAGGCAGTTTTCACAGCTTTACCTTGAGCAGGTTGTCCGTTTTCTGTCTGGTCCATTGCTTGGGGATGTACCCCACCATGATTCTTTTTACTTGGGTGAAGTGGATCCATGGCAAATTGCCTGCCACCTTTACTACAGTGAGAGTGGTAAGAATTACCTGGTACAGCTCAGTCCACCTTGCCTCGAGCACAGGGGTCTTGTACTGCTTGACCCAGGCCCAGTCACCTGAGGTTAGGTCATGGAAGGGTCCCAATCCTTGCGGCTGCTTCAAGCTGAGATTTTCTGTGGTGCCTGGATGGTGGAGGTGGCACAACAAGGCATTGTTATTGCTGCGGACTTCCTGCACAGCCTGTATAGACTTTAAAAGTTCAATATTAGTGAGGTGAGCCAACTGCTCCATCCCACCTTAGGTAAGAAGGGAGGGGGTCTACCGTACATAATTTCATAAGGCGCAAGGCTTTCAAGGTATGGGTTGCAACGGACACGCATTAAAGCAAAAGACAAAAGCTTTACCCACTTCTCAGCAGTTTCTGTGCATAATTTAGTTAACACTACCTCTAAGGTTCTAGTCATCTTTCTACTTGACATGAACTTTGAGGCCGATAGGCACAATGAAGTTCCCAATTAATACATAAAACTCTACTTATAGTTGTAGAAATTTGTGCTACGAAGGCAGGGTCATTAACAGAGCCAATGCACAAAGGAATGCCAAATCTAGGGAGGATCCCAGTTAACAGCAGTTTGCATACCACGGTGACTGTTTCTGCCTTGGTTGGGAAAGCTTCTGTCCAACCACAAAAGGTGTCTACAAAGACCAGCAAGTATTTATAACCATACAGTCCTGGTTTTACCTCAGTGAAGTCCACTTCCCAGTATTGACCGGGGAATGTCCTCGTGCCCATGGCTGGGGTGGCTGACGTATCCTGTAGGAGTTGTGTACTTGGGCACAGGTGAGGCATTTTTTGGTTGCTGTCTTGTGTCCACTTTTGAAGATTTGTAAGTTTGTATCGTTTAGACAGGTACAGGTACAGTTTGGTTCCCCCCAAATGGGTGGTTTTGTGTAATTGATAAACCAACTCCCTGCCGACTGCCTCAGAGACTAACTTGTGGCAATCAGGGAGAAGCAGCCACTCATTGGGGACTTCAGGACAAGTGAGCTGGTAGGCCTCTTTCATCTGACTGTCTCTCATTCCTTCTCTGTATAGTGGGGTGGAGCTGGCAGGCTGGGTTGAAGCAGAGTGAGGGGTTGTTTACCTTTAGCTTGTGCTAGCCCATTACCCACTTTGGTGATGCCAATGCTGCCTCCTTTGCTGCTTGGTCAGCCAGGTTGTTGCCTTTGATCACCTTTAAGCCTCCTTTTTGATGGGCTTTGCAATGGATTATAGCGAGGCGCTTAAGCTCCCACAAGGCCCGAAGGAGGTCTTGTATTTCAGCCTTGTGCTTAATTTCCTTTCCTTCTGAGGTTAGCAGTCCCCTCTCCTGATAAAGGGATCCATTCCATGTATGTAAGCAGTAGCAAAGGTATACTGGCTGTCTGTCCATATGTTGACAGACTTTCCTTTTCCAACTTGAGTGCCTGTGTCAGGGTGATAAATTCTGTCTTTTAGGCTGAGGTTCCCGGGAGCAGGGAGGTGGACCACAATTCCTCAGTTTCCGTGGTTACTGCGGCTCCCACCTGCCAGGATCCATCCTTTACAAAGCTGCTGCCCTCTGAGAAAAGCTCCAGGTCTGAAGACATCAGGGCTACATCAGTTAAGTCTGAACGGACAGTGGAGATGGTTTCCAAAATTTCCACACAGTTGTGGATTAGTTCCTCCCTTGCCTCATCCGGCAACAGGGTTGTGGGGTTGAGGGTAGCTGTTTTGGAGAACTGAACATTGGGTGGATTGAGTAACAGTACATGGTACTGGAGCACACGGGTATTGGCTATCCAGAGATCAGGGGGGCTTCTTAGCAGGCTCTCAACTGAGTGTCCTCCTGAGACTGTAATGTCCTTGCCCAGCATGAGCTTTGAAGCTCTTTTCCCATCACTGCAGTGGCCGCTGTGGCTTACATATATCCTGGCCAGCCGGCGGCAACTGGGTCCAGATTTTTAGATATGTAGGTCACAGGCCTTCTCCATGATCCCAGGCACTGCATAAGAACTCCCTAGGCTACCTCCTTAGCTTCTGCCACAAACAGTTCAAAACAGCTTCTGCAGGTCTGCAAGAGCCAAGGGTAGGGCTGACAAGAGGTCCCCTTTCAACTTTTCAAAGGTGACCTCCCACTCAAGGGTTTTCGTTCCTTTGGTGCTTTCATAAAGAAGTTTGGCAATCTCTGCAAAACCAAGTATCCACAAACGGCAATATCCTACTGTACCCAATAATTCATGTACCTTTTTTTTTAGTTTCTGGGAAGGGTATTTGCAGGAC
Organism: Tenrec ecaudatus; assembly: GCF_050624435.1. Lineage (NCBI taxonomy): Eukaryota > Metazoa > Chordata > Mammalia > Afrosoricida > Tenrecidae > Tenrec > Tenrec ecaudatus. The sequence goes on along the minus strand of NC_134545.1, from coordinate 56,855,060 downwards.
TGCATTGATCCTGCTGGCAGACAATTTTCTCTGTCCCGCTTGGAGCTGACACCCCAAGTACGTGGCTGTTGTGATGCATAGTTGTGTCTTCTTTGCTGATATCCAGTACCCAAGGAGGGGCAGGTGCTGCAGCAGGTTTTTAAGTTGCCTCCTGGCAACTCTTTTTCTCAGCAGATTCTAACAACAGGATGTCATCTACTTACTGCAGCAAGGTCACTTGGGAATTGTTTCTCTGAATTCCTGTAGGTCCTGGTTCAGTGCTTCCCCAAAGAGGCTTGGAGCGTTTTTTGAACCTCCAGATCAAATGAGTCCAGTGAAAGTTCCTTGTGGATAGGCCCATTCAAAGGCAAAAAAATGGTCTGGTTTGGAGGAGACAAAGGGATGGAAAAGAAGGCATCCATTAAATCCAACACTGAATGCAAAGTACCCTCAGGGCACAAAAGGCTTAGCAAGGAGTAGGAGTTAGGCACCACTGAGTGAATAGTGACTACACCTGCATTGACTTCCCTGACCTCTTGTACTGGTCTAAAGCCATTGGTTCCTGGTTTTTGAACTGGGAGCAGGGGTGTCTTCCAGGGAGAGTGGCAGGCCACCAGAATACGTGCCTGTCACAGCCAGTTGATGTGGGGAGCTCTGCCCTTCCAGGCTTCCTTGGACAGAGGGCATTGCCGTATTCTGACGGGAGTAGCGGTGCTAAGAAGCTGAACGACCACTGGTGGCTGATGTTGGGCCAAACCCAGGCGATTGTATTCAGCTCAAACCTCAGGGATGGTTCTTATCCACTGATTTAGCAATTCCTCAGAGCAAACAGATACTGTAAGTTGAGGCACCGGTTCTTCAGTTGTGTTTATTTTCAAAGATACTGCTTTGTCCTTGAGTTAAATGAAATAACTGCATTTAATTTATGTAACAAATCCCACCCCAGCAATGGGTACGGGCAGTCAGGCATGACCGGGAAGGAATGGGTGATTGTTCCACGGACTAAGTCGGAGACCCTTGCTGTAGTCCACAGATAGGCCTTAGACTTTCCGGGTTGCTCCAACAATAGAAGCTTTAGTAGAGGACAGAGTACCTTGAGTTTCTTTTAATACAGAGAAAGTAGCACCAGTATCCACTAAGAAGTTTATCGGGTGGCCCCCTACACTTACGGTTAGCCTGGCCTCCTGGGAGCCTGGATTTTTGGAGCCCTGACGGCCCTAGTCAGCACCCTGGGCTAGTAAAACTGGAACTTTTCCAGTGTCTTTTTGTAGTTTCTCTGGGCAGTCCTTTTTCCAGTGCCCCATGTATTTGCAATAAGCACCCTGGTCTGGCCTGCTTTCACTTCTTTCCTTATAAAACCATGTTTTTTAAAATTTTTCTCATCTTAAAAAGCAACCACCATGATTTTAGTCATCTGCCATGTAGCAGTTACTGGTGGATCTCCCCTGTTGTTATAAACTTTGGGGGCTAGATCTATTAATTCACTAAAATTTTTCCCCTTAAACCTGTTAAGTTTTTGAAGCTTATTTCAGATGTCTGGGGCTGACTGGACTACAAAAGCTATATTAATGGGCCTGTGGTTCTCAGGGGCCTCTGGGTCAATTGGGAGTGCACAGCCTGCAAACCTCAATGAGGTATTCCAGAAAAGCAGCTGGTAACTCACCTGTAGCTTTCTGCAATGTCTCACTTACCTTAGACAGATTAATGGGCTTCTTAGCAGCACCTCCCAGAGGCCCTACAACAGAAACTGGCGATACCTGCTCAGGGCTACTCTGCCCTGTGCATCATTGGGGTCCCACGGCGGGTGCTGGGTTGGAAACAAGGATACTTACAAATGCGGGGCAGCCACTGGCTCTCCGTCTGCCCCGAGAGGACTCTTAAGGGTTTCCCTCTGGATTCTTTCCTGTTCTTCTGCCGTGAAGAGAACCTGTAAAAGTTGCTGACAATCAACCCAAGTGGGTTGGTGGGTATGGAAAATGGTTTCCAATAAGGAAATTAATCCCTGGGGTTTATCAGAGAAGAACAGGTTTTATTGCTTCCAATTATATAGGTCACTGGTGGCAAAGGGGACATAAACCAAGAAAGGGACTGCCTGGTCCACCCCTGGTAGAGGAACAATTTGTTTCAAGGGAAAAATACTGACCTGGACTTCAATAGGCATGCCCTGTTCACCCACTGTCTCAGTGTATACCTTCTCCCAACCCCCAGGTGTGGGGAAGACTGAATGGGGCAGCTTCCATAGTACCAGGTTCCCAGGCAGCCCCGGCAGATGGGTATGGAGGAGGAGGAGGCAGAGCAGGGGGCTCAGCTGCCTCAAGAGGAGCTTGGGTTTGAGGATGGCTTTCAAGTTCCTCTTCAGCGATCTGGAGGACAGGGTAAAGTTGCTGGGGCTACCTGTCCTTGTTCTGAGTTACCTTTCCTACTGCCACCAGGACCTGCTTGGGGGGAAGAAACTTCCGAATATACGGAGGAGGATTAGAGGTTAAGTCAATCCACACATCTATGTAGGGGATTTGGTCCAGATGACCTGGTTTTCCATAGACATATTTCCACACCTGGTATAAAAGACGTAGGAAAAAGGTGCCCTCCGAGGGCCAATCGGGCATGCCCACAACCCAATCTGTCTCACAAAATGTCCTGAGACGAGAATACTTAGTTTCAAACCCATAACTTGACATAGACCTTTTAGAGAAGTCAAAGAAATTATTTCAAAGGCACTGGAGTGGGGTTGGCTGCATCTGTCCCATGGCTCCGCTTTGCCTGTTGAAAATCAATCACGGAAGACACGCAGAGTGCAATCAGGCAACACACAGAAGAAAAACAACAATAGCCAAGAAACACGGGATCGAAACATATAAAGAAAATAGTAAAATGCCACCAATAAGGCATCAGTTAAAAAAAATACAGGAGGTCGCAAAGACGTCTCTCTGACCCTCTGGGAGTGAGTGCCCTAAAGTTGCATCCAACGGAGCCTAACCTCCCCACCCGGAGCGTGCACACCCACCTGTTTACGTTCTGGACTGGATCCGACACCTGGGGCGGAGGAAAGTCTCTCTGAGGAGGGCTTCACTTAGTTGCGGCACTGGCTGAAGAGAACACCTGTTCCCAGGGTTTCGCTTGTCCCGCTAATGTACAGCCTGGTCACCATATCTCGGTGGGACCTCCAAAATGTTGTACATGAACTGCACAAAAACAACTCAGATTCTGGTAAAAAGCAAAACCGATCATTGGAAAGGGATAGGAAAGAAAGGGAGACCTGCGCAGGGACCAGTTCTCTGAGCAGAGAATGGCCCCGTTTGCTTACAGACCTAGACTTTTTGGAGGTGGGGTAAACAATGAGGCTTTGCAGCTGTGTAAGCAAGCAGGAACAGAAGCAGAGCTTGCGGTTAGCTTTAACATTCTTTGAATTTTTCTGAGATCAAGGTGGGCGCCCTTTTTCCTGGCTGGAGCAGGGTGGGCGCCCTGCTTCCTGGAAATTATCACGGCTGGTAAACTCTGATAAATGATGGGTCAGGGAGGCTCTGGGAATTTCCACAGCTTGGTTACAAAATGGAAGCTGCTACAAAATGGTTTCACTTAGGCTAACTATCACAGTACCACTGATGGTGGATTTCCCACGGAAGGCTGGCTTACTAGGGGACCTTCTGATATTGGTCGGTCCCCCCCGTAGTGTGCCTCCTCTTTCTAGTTGTATGTATGACAGTACCTGGACTTCTGAATGTACATCTGCCCCAGCACCTGGAGTGCAAGAAATTACTCAGTCATTATGGGGGTATTGGAAAATCCTGTCTTTTTCCACCCAGACTTTTCAGTATCTCAAATATCTTCTATTCATAATTAAATGTGCGTTAACTGCCCTTTATCTACCTTTGTGCTGGACAGGTATGTGGAAAAAACCGACTCCACCTTTTATCTGTGTTACAATTTTTGCCTGATGCCTGCCATCAACGCCTTTGTCAGCCTCTGCCCACCTAACATGTCGAAGTTAAATATTACTGACAGTTATTTTGTGGGGAGGAGATAAAAGACGAGAGTTAGGATAGAGTCATTTTATGAGTTTCTCTGCATGTCAAATTTAATTCCTAGGAATATAGGTAGTTCTTTTTTATTTAAAACTAATTATCCTTAATTCAACCTCACTTACTCAGTCAAGCTTTAAAACATTCTCCCATAAACACATAGTAACAATGATAGCTATTAGTATATTCATTCATTGTTGCTTATATCATAATTTCTTCTTGAACAACATCCCTATAATTATTATTCTAAAAGATACTTAATAATCTATTTGGTACTAACGTGAAGTATATTAAACCACTTCTTTTTATTTTTAATTGTTAGCTTCCACTGAGACTATTATGACTCATGTACAGCAGATAAGAAGCACTGTCTGGTGCTGTACCATCCACACAATCACTGCCATATGTGCAGCCAATTTTGTCGCCACTGTATCAGTCAAGGTCCTTGAAGGTCCTCCTTTACTTCACTGACCCTCTCCTTTACTCATCATGATGACTGGTCCCTCTTGACATATGCAAAGTATGTGGGACAAAGTCCAACCATTCCTAATCCTAAGCAGCAATTTGCTGTACTTCTTCAAATATTTATTTCTTTTAGCAGTCCATTATATATTAATATTCTTTGTCAACACCATTATTCAAATGTATCTTATTTGATTTTCCAAATTCATTTTCCAAAGTTTGCATGCATGTAAAGTGAATGAAATTGCAGTAGCTAGTTCAGGCGCCCTTTAGTCAACAAAGTGACATCTTTGATTTTAACATTTTAAAGAGATATTTTGCAATATATCTGTCCACTGCAACAAACCATTTGGTTGTTTGACTGCTGATTACTATGGTGTTGATTGTAGATCCAAATATAAAGGATAAAGGAAATACTGGACAACTTCAATATTTTCCCGTTTTATCATGGTGTAGCTTACAGGTCAATTTGTGAGAGTTTTTGTTTTCTTTATGTTGAAGTATAACCCATAATGAAGACTGTAGTCTTTGATCTTCATCAATAAGTATTTCAAGTCTTACTTGCTTTCAGCAAACAGAGTTGTGACTTTGTCAAGTGCATATGGCTAGTTATTGGGTCTTCATCTGACCCTGGTGGCAAGTTCTCCACACAGAGTCCAGCTTCTCAGATTACATGCGCAGTAGAGAGATGGAATGTGTTTGGTGGAAGAATACAGTCTTGATATATAGTTTCCTGATTTTAAACCATGTAGTATCATTTTCCCCCTATGTACATGCTCTTCATGAGCACAATGAATTGCACTTGATTTCCCATTCTTTGTAATTTTATTCATGAAGTTAATTTTTTTAAGTTTCTCAAAATATTTTATTATTCATGGAAAATTGTTTTCTTGAATGATATCCTTAGGGTGTTTTCTTAGATGTGGAATTTTGTTATATAGTAAAATTATCGTGATTCTTTTTGCGTGTCATGATTGCCTTAATATATATTTTATAATTTGACAATGTTGCTTTCTTTAACAATGATTTACATATTTTACAACAATTCTAAACAGGATGAATACACAGCATTGTCTTTAATTCTCTAATATGGCAAGAGGCGTGGAATTATTTCTCAAGCGGGCATTCTCATTTTTCTCCCAAATCTAAACCTGTCTTTGTCTAGTCCCTTTAGTCTCCCTATCATATGAAAAAGAGTTTATTTATTTATTTTTATTTTATTGGGGCTCTTATGGCTTTTATCACAATCCATATATATCCATTTGTCAAACTCATCTGTACATATGTTGCAATCATCATTTTCAAAATATTTTCCTTCTACTTGAACCTTTTGGTATCAGCTCCTCATTTTTTCTCCCTCCTCCACCTTCCCTCCCCATGAACCCTTGATAATTTATTTGAACAGTCTTCTTCATGTCTTACACCAACCACTGTCTCCCTTCATCCACTTTTCTGTTGTTTGCTCCCCTGAGAGGGGGCCATACGTCTATTGTGATTGGTTTCCCCTTACTCCACCCCCATTCCCTTACCCTCCTTGTATGCTACTCCCATTATTGATTCTGAGGGGTTTATATGTCCTGGATTCCCTGTATTGCAAGCTCTTCTCTGTATCAGTGTACGTGTTCTGGTCTAGCCAGATTTGTAAGGTAGAATTGGGGTCATGATAATGGGGCAGGGCGGCGACAGAGAGCATTAAAGAACTAGAGAAAAATTGTGTGTTTCCCTGGTGCTATACTGCACCCTGACTTGCTCATCTCATCCTAGTGGCCCTTCTGGCAGGGGATGTGCAATTGACTCTGGATTGGTTTTGGGTCTCCACCCTGTCCTCCCCCTCATTCACATCGATATGATTTTGTTTTTGTTTCATATGAAGACAAGTTTCTAATTGTATTGGAGCAGAGCTAACAGTGACCAGGGTTGTTGTACATTAAAGGTTAATATACCATGTTCTGTTTCATCTATTATAACTCTTCTTGCTGCACTTTTTTCTCTATCTGTCCCTATTTCTTATGATTATCAGTTAGTTGGTATTCAGAATGTATTTATTGAGAACCAGTAATCTTTTAAAATTATATATCTTAACATTCTTTTACAAATATTTAAATTGAGATGGAGCAGAAATAATAGAGGGATTTCTTAGGATATGATTGTAAATTATGAACTTGAAAGCTACTTTTACCATTAATTGAATTAAATAATATTTAAATACATTAGTCAATGAATAAAGAAACCAAATGAATTAATATATTATATTGGCTAAAGTAATAGAATACAGAGTTGTGATTTAATTTACATTTAATTAGGAAATCATTATCCCAGCAGTATATATTTTTTATAGTAGTAGCCCCTAGTTTGTTCAAATTGGTATGACTATGTGAGTTGCTTTAGATATCAGACAACAATATATGTGAAGGAGGGACTTAAAAAAGTTCTTGTGATGTGTTGTTTACTTTCCATCATTGCTCCTGTGAACCCTGTGATCACAACTCTGTGATTAAGTTCAGTCCAGTCTACTAGTGATAACCCAAGATTATAGTCTGCCTACCTCCCTTGATCTGTGAGTGAATTCATTCTTTGTAAACCAACCCCCATCTTACTAATGGTGACACTGTTAAACCAAAGCTATACCATTATCAGAATCACTCAACTGATTGGGCCCACAGTAACAACCCGCAGTACTGCAAGCTAATGTGATTCTTATTTTCAGCCATTAAGTTGAAAAGTAAATTTCGTTACATAGCACAAGCTAACAATAACACCCAGCTATAAGAAGTCTGTTGACCAAAAGTTGAAATAGTAGGATTATTCCTAACAGGGTTAGTGCACTCAGCTGATAACCAAAAATTTGCCTGGGTACAACTTAGACAAAATTCTAAACTCTATCAGCCATTGAAAACATTATGAAGCCCATTTCTACTTTAAAACACATGGGGCTTCCAGGAATTAGAGATGACATGATAGCAACTGGTTTTTAGAAATACCAGCTGATGTCAAATAATTATTATTTGATAGTGACTAATGTAGCTATATTTGTGTTTCCTTATATTTATATTTTTATAGTCTTACTTTTAGTCTTACTTTTTTAGTCTTACTTTTAGTCTTACTTTTAGTCTTACTTTTAATTTCCAGAAATTACTGCTAGCAATGAGGCACTATTTAATGAGATATTTTCTTTTTTCTCATGGGTTTGTTAGTTAACAGAACAGAGTTACTCCAAATTGATTTTCAACAAGTTGTTGAAAATCTATGTTTATGTTTCTGATTGTGATAGAGAACCTATGATACTTAATAGATCTAAAATAAGGATTGTCAATGTTATTTTTATGTAAATACTGTATGACAGTACCAATAATCAATATTTGATCTAAGATATATTTTCTGATCATTATGTTTCCTAATTTTAGATAAACTCTAAAAGGCAATCTTAAAAATTAGTCATTTGCCACATAATGTCCTTTTGACTAATGTTCAACCACATATATTTCCATTGCCCCATAAGGTTATAATAAAACCAAGCTTGCTGCTATCAAGTTGATTCCAATTCATAGCTACCATATAGGACTGGGAAGAAAGGCCCTTGCGGATTTCTGAAATTATAACTCCCCATCTTTTTTAACCCTTTAATCTATTTTAATGCCCTCTATACTTTCTTCCCCCCTCCCCATCATTTTATTGGGGGCTCTTACAGCTCTTATACCATTCCTTACATCAATTGTATTAAGTATATTTGTACATATGTTGCTATCATCATTTCCAACACTTTTTTGGCTTGAGCCCTTAATATAAGCTCCTCCTTTTTATCCTCCACCCACCCCCACCTTCCGTATCCTTGATCAATTATATATTGTTATTTTATATCTTACACTGTCCTTTGTCTCCCTTCACCCACATTTTGGTTATTGGTCCCCTTCACATGGGGGTGCTATATATCCAACCTGTGATTGGTTGCCCTTTTCTCACCTGTCCCCTCCATGAAATCTACCTCATGAAATCACTACTCCCATTATTGATCCTGAGGGGTTTATCTTTCCTGAATTCCTTGTGTTGCGAGCTCTTATCTGTATCAATATGTGTTCTCCTGTCGAGCCAGATTTGTAAATTGGAACTGGGTCATGGTAGTGGGGAGAGGGATGTTTTCAGGAACTAGAGGAATAATTAATGATTCGTTTGTGCTATAATACACCTTGGTTGAATCATCCCTTCCTTATACCATTTCTCTGGGGAGATATCCAAGTATCTACAGATAGGCTTTGGGTCTCCACTCCAATCCCCCTCTTTTGCATTGACATAGTTGTTTGTTTTAGGGAACTTCATCTTTCTCCCAGGGAGCAGCTGGTGTTTTCAAACTGCTGAACTTGTGGTAAACAGCCCAGCAGGCAACCACTATGCCACTTCAATAAAAGAATTGAACCTACTGAACTGAAAAGCTTCCCACAGGCAATATGCATCTCTCATGCCTCTTTAACACTTTAATTAAAACGCGTAATTCTTAGATCATCCTTATTCATTGACCCACTTTCACATGCATATGGTGCAGTTGAAAATACCATGACTTAGGTCAGCACACCTTAGTCCTCAAAATAACAAAGCCTGCTTTTCAACACTGTAAAGAGGACTTGTGCAGCAGATTTACCTAATGTAATGCGTCATTTGATCTCTTGACTGCTGCTTCCATGAGCATTGTTTATAGATATAAGTAAGACAAAATCTTTGACAACTTTAATCTTTTCTCGGTTTATCATGATATTATCCATTGGTCCATTTGTGAGGATTTGGGAGTTCTTTACTTGGAGTTGCAATCAATGCTGAATGCTATAATCCTTAATCTTCGACAGCAAGTGCTTTAAAGCTTCCCCACTTTCAGTAAGCAAGAATTATGAGCTTCATATTGTAGGTTGTTAATAAGCCTCCTCCAATCTTGATGCCACATTCTTCTCTGTATATTCCATTTCTCTGAATATTTGCCCAGCATACATATTGAACAAGTATAGCGATAAGAGACAACCCTGACACACCTGGATACATTTGAATTATGATGTTGGTAAAGAATATTGAAAGTACTATGGACTGCCAAAGGAACTCACAAATCGGTCTTCAAGAAGTACAGCCAGAATGCACCTTAGAAAAAAGATGGTGAGACTTTGTCTCACATACGTTGAACTTGTTATCAGGAGAAACGAGAGAGGCAGAGGGGCAGTGTAAAAGAGGACAGCCCCTCTCAAGATGGAATGACATAATGGCTGCAACAATGGGTTCAAACATAAGGCCAATTATGAAGATGGTGTAGGACCAGGTTCTATCAGACATAGGGCTGTTTTAGTCTGAACCAACTTGGTGGCACCAAACAATGACAAATATCTTGGAGACAAAATGATTGCACTGCTTCATTTGATAAGTCTGGAAAGTCATAATGAATGGCCATGTCCCTGGATTTTGTTTGCACTGTCCTGTATTTTCTGGACAGTAACTTCCAATGTATGTATCATGTACCTTCAGAATGTTGTAACATGCTCTTAGAAAATATGGTGGTGACCTAGATTGTGGCTCCCACAGGCAGCAAGAGCAAGTTTAGTGATAGAAACAGCAAGAGATACAAGTGAAGGTGAAGTTTTGATTGGAAAGTGAAACAAAGAACCCAAAGTTGGAAATCCGTCAAGACTCTAGCTCATGATGTAGGCATGCCTCATTCAACAATTGCTATGCTTCTCGAGGAACAAAACATCCATCCATGTCCGATACGTTAGGCATCAGCTCCACTAAAAACTACATAGCTAATCAAAGTCTAAGAAGAACATATCACATGCGGAGAAATTGATGATGTCGATTGAGAACAAAATCAGAAAAGAAATCCCTGTCACCCCACTCCTGATAGCTGCTAAGGCAGAGGCTTGTTCAAAATGATGAAGGAAAATCAGGACCAGACTACTGTACGGTCTTCCCACAGTTCCCAAACATGAAAGATCCTATTTCACTGAACACAGCGTGGACACTAAAGAACACACAACTCTATATTTTAAAGTTTATTTATTTATATAAGCATCAGGCAGGCATTCACAGTTACATAAAGAAGACATCTACTGATAATTCTCTCCTAGTTTTCTAACACAATAAAATAAGGCCAACCTCACTGTGGAGATAAATTATTCCCTTGAAGAATAGCTGCAACTGTGATTTTTTGAATAGTTAATAGCATTCAAACTTAACTAGAAAAAATATGGTGCTGTGAGATAAATTCTCAATTTGACATGCTCTATGAATTCTACAGTCTTGAAGTTTGTTCCCGTCCATCACCAGCATTTATCGAGTGCCTGCTGAGCCTGCAGCATCACACTGAGCTTGGTGAATGGGAGCATTTATCACACAATTTCATGATAGAAGATTTTCGAACATGACTGTTTCACATGGTGTTTTTACATTTCTTTCATTTCTCCTAATCTCTCAATGCACTTCATGTCCCATCTTATGCTCTCCGACCAGCCTCTTATTTTTCTAAATGTCCTAAAGGAAAACTAAACATCATTTCATATTGGTAGTACTTCAATTACAGATATTCATAGTCCTTTCTTCTATGTTCTGCTTAAGTAATGTGTTAAGTTAATTAAGACAGAATAAGCTACAATGTGCCTATGAAAATAAAGGACACCTAGAAGATGTTAGGGTATTATAAATTCTTTAAAATGTTATATGAAAGCTTTACAACACTATTTAGAGGAGTGTTCCATATCACATAAAAATCCATTTTTTATCATGCCAGTATTCATTTAAGGGCATTTATTAATTGTAACATTAGTTATAAATATATATGATATGATCACTCTTATGTACCCATCCCACCTCTTAGATAGTCCCCCTCAAATCACATAGGAACACAAAAAAAAATTGCCTCATGGTCCAAGGCTCAACATTCTACTAGTGGTTAAGAGGCATGTAAAACAGTACTCTTGATATGAATCATTTTGTCTTTCCACAATTATATTTAGAAACTTTCAAATGGGAAAAACGTATATTATCATTACTACGACTTTCATAATCAGGTATGACATTACACTAATATGTACAACCATCACGAATTTTAAGATACACTAAGATATGTTGTTTATTAAACAAGAAATATTCAAATGTGAAGCTATTGTGTCATGATGCATCCTCTCTCTAGGTCTGTATTAAAATAAAGTCCAGCGAATTAAGCCAAGGGAATTTTTCTGGTACCTTTTAATTCCTCAAAGGTAGCAAGGTCTGTCCTAGGTGAATTTTGTTGGGAAACCTTACCCTATCTACCCTCTAACCATGACCTTTCCCCCTCAGACTTCCTTTTGTTCTCCAAGCTCAAAGAACATTTCACAAAAACACAAGTCCAGTCCCTTGAGAAGGTCACAGCTACTACTGAGACCATAGAAGTCTTATTTTAACAATGCGGTTTTCCAAGGAAAACACAAAACAAAAACTTCCTCATATATGTCCTAGTGATCACCCTGTGTCTTTGAAAAAATATATAAAGAATACTCATCTGAAATCTTAAAGACACAAATAAAGCAAAACAAGTCACCGCAACCTCCTGAGCTGACCTCTCTACTCTGATTTTAACTGACCCAACAGATTCTCCGGGAAGTGACAAGAGCAAAAGAAACTCTATATTGAAAGTAATCAAAGATCAATGCCTAGTCAGATTGTTTGTACAAGTAAACAAGCTCCAGATGCCCACTGATAAAGTTATCCAAACTGCCAGAAGAGGCGAGCTACGTAATGACTATGTAAGCAACGTTGTTTACCGTAATGTACAAGAACCCTACTGGTTGTAGACACAAGCTTCAGAGCTTCTTTGAAGCAGAGGGGACAGCATGCCACTCTGGGCTCTCCGCCGGTCAGGTCAGCCCCCTCTGGCGTATTGCCTGATGAGCGACAGTGTACGCTTTCAATTATATCAGAGGATGGTAGTTACAAGATTTGGCACCTCTTTGATGAGTAAATGTGTGAATCCAGCATCATGAAATGTCTCTGAATTTAGTCCTTTTTGTGTGCTCGAAAAAAGAAAGTCACTCTTTTGATTGGATATATTTTGGAAGGCATCCTAATGAGAAAAAGACAAGTGTCTGATTTATGTCGACAGCAATCCACTGACCACGATGACACCTTCAAACATGTTTTCCTTAGAATAACTGTGTGTGTATGTGTATTAGTCTGGGTAATTTAGAGAAACAAATCCACAGCAACTCATATATAAGAGAGAGTTTTATGTAAAGGTTAAGTGCACATCACAAAAACATCCCAACCCAGTGCTACCCAATCCCACAAGTCCAACTTTAACCCATTAACCCATATGTCCAACATCAGTCCACAAAGTTCACCTCCATCTCACAAAACTGACGCAATTATGCCGACTGCAGGAGGAAAGCAGAGTCAGTGGATGTGTAAGCATCTCAGCACTGGCAGGAGTCTCCACATGGCTGCTCCAGCACCCAGGGCTGCATGAGAGTAGTTCCATGTGTCTTCTTCTTAGAGATGTCTTGCAGGAAGTCAGTCTTGCCAGCTGAAGCAGGGAACTTCTAAGGCAGCTGCACCCTGGTGTGACCATCACAAAGCAAGAGACTTGAAAGGGGAGGCTCACTGAGCTATTTATCCCTCCGCCCTTCAATTAACCCCACATGTATTTATAGGCCAGGGTAGCAAAACAAATCAATTCAGTATAAAATAGAGCCCAAGTAGCAATGTTTTTACTTGTTCTGGTGTTTAAGGTGAAAAAAAAAAGTGCTGTCCTCTTAAGATAGCTGCTATATGGCTTCTATCTCAAAAATAACTTGTTTACAGATCAAAAATTTTTCTTTTTCCTTTCACTATATTCAATACCACCTTCCCTTACAATCCCTTTCAGAGTTCTCTTCATGGTAGCCAAACAAAGACTTTGGTCTTTTGGTCTCAGTTTTATGGAGTCTTGAGTTTGCATGGATCATAAATCTCTTGAACGAATCATTTCCTTGGGTCTTTGCATTTTCTTCACTTTAATTTTCTCTGGATGGAGAGATGGTAGATGTATGCAAGATTAGGACTCAAAAGCGAACTGATTGTGAGGAGTGTTCCCAAGCTAAGACCCCAGTCCCTGCTCACCACAGGAAGATGCCACACTTTGCCTTTGTGGACTACGTTATGCCAATGGATGGTTTTTCTCCCCTGTCTTGAACATTGTACTGATTGCCCCCCTACTGCTTTTGTCTTCACCCAAGTTAAGAGATGTATATACCCTCCAGTTAGTGACTTCTCCTTTCCCCCCAAGCCCTGGGAACTGTCAATGGGTGTTCTTTTTGTGTCTTAAATTATTCATGGTTTATTTATTTTATTATTTCATGATTACAACAGTAATCTCATAACAATATTCACCCTTTAATGATTGCCTAATTTTACACAGCCTGATGTCCTCTGGGTTCATATGTGTTATGAGATATTTTACAGAGTCTTCACAATTCTTAACACTAGGTAGTATTCAATTGCATTTATGTATCATAGTTTCTCTATTCATCTGTTGATGGGCACATAGGTTTCCATCTCTTTTGGTATTGTGAAAAATGCTGCAATTAAAATGGGTGTACATATATCTGTTTGTTCAAGGATATAGTAGTGGGCTGCAAGATAGCATACTTATTTCCTAAAAAAGAAAGCTCCAAATTGTTTTGCACTGTGGTTGTAAAATGTTGCTCTCCCACTGCTAGTGTATGAGGGTCCCATGTCTTCATATCCTCACTGGCATTTTTTAAATAAATATTTTATTGAATTTTAATACTATTGTTGGTGTAGGATGATATTATTTGGATCCAAACCTCTATAATGTGCAGGAAACTGAGAAATGAGAAGAGAGTGTATGCAAATACTCTATGCTCATATGTCAGGCATCTAGGAGGCTGCTTCTGGTGGAGGAAGACCTTCATGCTTATGAGCTGGAGATGCATCCCAGTCATGCTCTCTAAAGTAAAAATTTCCCCCCACAAAGTCCCCCCATAATAATGCCAATTTTAAGGTGCTGCTTGCAAGCACCCGATTGCTACTATATATGCTTGAGGATTAACTACTTGAAGGCTGTTTGCCTGAAGGTTGTCTGCACCAAGAGTAATGAGACTACTCCAACCTAATTACAGCCCGCTCCGTTCTGAGAAGGATCATAGATTGTTCCCCTGGAGAAGAGCTCAGGGACACCTGACATCAAGTCAGCTCAGGATGGCCAAGGTTAGGACAACATCTTAACTCTAGAAACCACCCATCTTGTTGCGTATGTGCCTTCCTGTCACATGTATCCACCTAGTTCATCCCCTTCCTGTTACGGGTCTGCCTCTAATACAAACCTGTCCTGTGACACATGTGTATAGCTTGCATGCCCAAGATTATATATGCTTGTGAGAGAATATATTCACACACTCTCTGGTTCTGGTCATCATGGAAGAGGAGAGGCCTTGCATGTTTTGTCTGATGTCTCTTTCATTTACCCTTCAATTACACAGCTACCCTTGTGACCCATTCGGTTGTGGAGGCTGGTCCCCTGCAATAATGCATGATTATAAGCATTACTTCATTTGTTTCTTAGCCTTTTGAATGTCTTCTTTGGTGAGTGTCTATCCATGTACTCTGTCCAATCTTTAAAATTAGAAATCATGGATCTAGTACAAGAAAAATGCAGAACTAAAACCAAAACAATAAGAGCAGGCTTATTGTTCTGATAGAGACTAAAAGTCTCACAGGACTCTGGCCTTTAAGCACCGTGCAGGCCTGAAACTGAATTCACCCCAGTGCTTGAACTTTCAGCCAAATGGCACACAAGACTATAAAGTGACTAATTATACCAGGGAGGTATACAGTCCTGAGAACCATTAATCATACAAGATCCAAAGGGCAGCATTGACCCAGCACTAGAATCCAGAAGACAGAAAGCCATTGAAAAGAAGGATGAATGGAAGTGGACACAAGGGGGAAATGGGAAGGCTGCTGTTGTTACATTGTGGGGATTGCGATAAATATTATGAATCACAACGTGTACAAATTGTTCAATGGAAAACTAACTTGTAAATATTTTATCCAGATCATAGCAGAAAGTAAAACAAGGGGAAAGAAAGGAATCAAATTTCTGAAAAATTTATAATTAAAACAATGGTAACACTTTTTCTGATGAGATTATTAGTAGTTCCTATTTCTTGCATTAAAATTTGCTCTTCAATTCAACTTTGCCCTCGTGCCTTTTGGGTATGAAGGAGTACACCACCCCCCCGCCAAAAAAAAAATGGAAAAAAGGCTCTGTTCAACAGAGCTTTTGTAGTACACATTTTTCCCACTAGGTAAGTTTCAAGCAAGTCTCTCTGAGTCAGTGCACCCAGTGCATTATCTCTGGTCACAATGAATTGTTCCATTCAAGCAGTGTCACTGGAGCCTCGTTTGTTGTGATGCTCCATTTAAGGGAACAGAGTGCAGCTGTGAAATATTGCTTCCTGGTCGGGAAAAAGTGATGCAGAAACTGTTGTGACGTTGAGCACAGCTTACAAGGACAGCGCTATGGGAAAAAGTCAAGTGTGCAAGCGGTTTTCTTGTTTCAAAGAGGTGAAATGTCAATCGATGACACACTTCATTCAGGCATCCTTCAACTTCCCGAACAGATGAAAAGGTCGACAAAATCCATGCACTTGTGCTCAAAGATCTGTGATGGGCCACTGAAGAGATGGAGAAGTTATCTGGACGATCTTGGATCTTGGTTCAGCGAATTTTAATGGAAGATTTTGGGATGAGAAAGGGCGTTGCAAAATGTGTGTCCCAGGTTTCAGCTGCCCGGAAAAGAACATCCTATGGAAACATGCCATGCTTTGAAAGACGTTTCCAAGAAAAAAAATCACAGATTTGATGAAAGTAGTAAGTGTAATGGAGTACTTCATAGGTGAAAGATTCTTTTGCTAAAAAAATTAAATACATAGCTTTGAAAACAATCCAATCTTTTGAGTACCCCTTCATATATGAGAAGCAGGCCACATTCTCAAGTCATGAGGGCTTACTAGGTCTAAACAGCCAAACCATGGAAAATCATGACCCGATCACTTTGACACAAAATCTTAACTATCACTTTCTTTATTACATTGATATAATTATTAATACTAAACATCATAATGAATATTCATATTAAGGTATATTTATATATTTTGTTGTTGGTGATGGTTCCATTGAGCAGGTTACAACTCACTGTGACCTTTGGCAGAATAGAATGAAACATTTCCCTGGAGTCCTGGTAGGGCATGATCAAGGGTAATGTGACCAAGAGGAATTGCTGAAACCCAGGTGGGGACTGAGCATGGTAGTGGTACCGGAGGAAAGTCAAGGGAAATAGAGGAAAGAGCTGGGAGGCAATGGACATTTATAGAGGTCTAGATAAAGACATGTACATATGCAAATATATTTATATATGAGGATGGGGAAATAGATCTATGTGCCTATATTTATAGGCTCAGTATTAATGTAGCAGAAGGACATTGGCCCTCCACTGAAATACTGCCTCAATGCAAGAATACATTCTTCTATTAAATTGGCATTCTGTGATGCTCACCTTCCCAACACAACCACTCAAGACAAAGCGGGTAAATAAGCAAATGTGGTTAAGAAAGCTGATGGTGCCAGGTTATCAAAAGATATAGCATCTGGGGCCTTAAAAGCTTGAGGGTAAACAAGTGGCCATTTAGCTCAGAAGCAACAAAGTCCACATGGAAGAACACATCAGCCTGTGTGATCATGGGGTGCCAAAGGGATCAGTTATCAGCCATCAAAGAACAAAAAATCATATCATTGGGTGCACACATGGGTGACAAATGGGTGCATAAGCAAAAATGGTGAAGAAAGCTTATGGTGCCGGCTGTCAAAAGGTATAGCATCTGGGGTCTTAAAGGCTTGAAGGTAAACAAGCGGCCATCTAGCTCAGAAGCAACAAAGCCCAAATGGAAGAAGCACACCAGCCTGTGTGATCACGAGGTGCCGAAGATATCAGGTACAAGGCATCATCAGAACAAAAATATCTTACCATAGTAAATGAAGGGGGGAGTGAAGAGTGGAGACCCAAAGTCGATTTGTCTGCCACTGGAGATCCCCTTGCAAAGGGGTCTAGAGGAGGAGAAGAGCCAGTCAAGGTGCAATGTAGCAACGATGAAAATACAACTTTCCTCTAGTTCCTAAATGCTCCCCCCCGCCGCCCCACTGTCATAATGATCCCCCCACCCACTATCATGATCCAAATTCTACCTTGCAAGTCTGGCTAGACCAGAGGACGTACACTGGTACAGATAGGAACTGGAAACACAGGGATTCCAGGGTGGATATTCCCTTCAGGAAGAGTGGTGTCAGTGGTGATACTGGGACGGTAGAGGAAGAGTGAGTTGGAAACAGGGAACCGATTACAAGGATCTACATGTGACCTCCTCCCTGGGGGATCGACAACAGAAAAGTGGGTGAAGGCAGACGTTGGACAGGGCAAGATATGACAAAATAATAATTTATAAATTATCAAGGGCTCATGAGGGAAGGGGGAATGGGGACGGAGGGGAAAAGTGAGGACCTGATGCCAGGGGCTTAAGTGGAGAGCAAATGTTTTGAGAATGAGGGCAACGAATGTACAAATGTGCTTTACACAATTGATGTATGTATGGATTGTGATAAGAGTTGTAGGAGCCGCTAGTAAAACAATTAAAAAAGAAATATTACCCTGTGCTGTGTCATCCGCACAATTGTCATATTGTGGCAGCTACTGTGTGAATCCATCTCCATCAGGGTCTTCCTCTTTTTCAGAGATCTTCCACTTTGGCAAGCCTGATGTTCTTTCCCAGAGAGTTGCCTTGGTAACATGCCCAAATTGTGGGAGATGAACTCTTGCCATCCAAAATAGATGTGTTTCTTCTTCTGGCAGTCCAGGATATTTTCAATATTCTTCACCAACACCATAACTTAAATGAAACAATTCTTGTATGGATTCCCTTTTTCAACAACTTTCAAATGCATATCAGGTAATGGAAATACCATGGCTTAGGTCAGGCACACTGTAGTCCTGTAAGGTTTGAAGAAGTCTTGTGCAGCAGAATTAATCAATGCCATATGTTGCATTATTTCTTTACTGCTGTTTCTATGATCATGGATTGTGGATTCAAGCTAAACAAAATCCTTGATAGCATCAATCTTTTCTCTAACCAGATGTTGTCTGTTGGCTCAGTTGTAGGGATTTTGTTTTGGGTATGCATAGTGATGTAATGTACACTGAACTCGGCAGTTCTTATCTGCAACAGCAAGTGTTTCAAGTTTTCCTCTCTTGCAGCAAACATGCTTGATTCACCTGCCCATACAGGTTATTAAAAGGCCTCCCTTGTATGCTGTTTTCTTCAGATAGTCCAACCTCTCAGGTTATTTGTTACGCATGTAGATTGAGCAAGTGATGAAATGATTCAATTCTGATGCACACCAATGTGGACAACATAACGTCTGCCATCCAAGATGGATTTGTTTGTCATTTTAGCAATCCACAGTGCTCTCTGTATTGTTCACCAGCACTACAATTCATATGCATAGATTCTTCTTCAGTCTTCCTTATTCAATATCCAACCACAGGTATAGAGGCTAGAGTTTATAATACATCACATCAAGGATTATGTTTAAGGGCCATATTAGTTGAGTACATTTCAGCTGTACTATTGGTTTATGTACCCTTAAGAAAACCTAAAGGCAGTGACTAAACATTGTCAAGTTATTTACTATGAGACATTGTAATTTGACAAAATCTAAGAGTTCAAAATGGAAATCTTAGGT
The DNA here is from genome assembly GCF_050624435.1 of Tenrec ecaudatus. Classification (NCBI taxonomy): domain Eukaryota; kingdom Metazoa; phylum Chordata; class Mammalia; order Afrosoricida; family Tenrecidae; genus Tenrec; species Tenrec ecaudatus. The sequence goes on along the minus strand of NC_134545.1, from coordinate 56,835,801 downwards.
ATGGTATTATAAAATACTGTTTGTACACTCTTCTAGCCAGATTTTTAAATTAACATGGCAAATTCGAAAATACAGTGACAATTATAACCATATATGTTTTTTTATAATCCCCTAGTCAGCATTAGAAAGAAAAATAAATGATAAAATCCATTTTAAAAATATAGTTTACTTAATAGAACTCAAATCTTATCCTTTTAACATACACATAAAGTAAATATTATTAATGGGATATTTTCCATTCTGTTTTTCACCAAGTTTTTGGAATCTGATATGTAGTTACATTATTTGCATTTCATTGGGAGAGGCTGTGGTTTATGACCTCATGGCTTCTGTGTCTGGTAGCTAACCTATTGATCAGCACAGATGTAGATCATCTCCATCAAAACCGAACTTTCCATCACACAGTCCTCGTCTAGTGAGGGAACTGGGAATCAGACCGACATTCGTAATAAAATATTATCCATGTTGTGTAGCGTAGCGACAGGTAGCTCAACTTTGGGTGTTAGGAAATATCCCTAGGTACCTCCCACCATTCTCCATGTATCATATATGATGAAGGAATCTCTGCTGAATTTTAACATATGTAATCATTCATGGAAACTTTTTAACTTCAATTAATATTGACTATGGTAATTTATATTTATTAATCTAATTAATTTCTCATATAAATAATTTGACTGAATGAAGTACAAAGGCTAGAAATCCAAGCAATATCTGAGTACCTTGACACTAATGCTTCTGATCAAAATGTGAAGAGGAAGCTTTAGTAGGAATAAATTTGTTCTTTATAAAATTTTGTCCCCAAATAAATGTTTCACATAAAACAATTTTATGGTATATGTTTTTGTGTGCATAGCTTTAAGATCCAGTGGAGTCTTTAAACAAATATTAAAAGCAAATAGTAAAAATAAGTTTCCATGGCATCCATTAAAACGTATTTGTCTGTTATTGAAATGATTTATAAACCTATATATTTCTCCCTGTCCTTAGTTAAATCGATGCACTAAAATGGAGGCCATTTCTCTACCTTTCTTTACTAAAAGGAGTAACTATGACCATTATAAGCATACAAATGAAACTAGCTTCATTAACTTCTTAGTCTATTCATCCAAATTATGTCTTATTCTCTGAATTTAAAAATGAAATGATTACTTTTGTTCTACACTCCTCCTTCAGAGCATTTTGGGATTATGGAAGGGGAATTCTTCTGCAACATTTCTCTCTGCCTAAAAATAGATGCCTTCAACCAGGTCAAGCAACACAGCAAATAAAAATACGTATCAATGAAAAAAGGAAAAGAGTAAAGAAAAAATAAAAGCAGAATAAAAGGTTGAAGAGGGGAAAGGAAATAGAAAAAGCAGCTCATACTAGAATAGATCATAAAGTGTTGCAATAAAATTAAAGACACCTTCATTTAAACAAAAAATAACAAAATTTGGTACTACTGTTTTTCAGTTTATCCTTCACCTATATCTGTACAAAGTCCCCTAAAGAATTTTCTGCATGTGAAGTTGCAGTTTTGACATCTTCAAAGAATGAAAATTGTGTTCCTTTTTTAAAAAAAATTCTCTGGGTATAGGAAACATAAAGATGTCCGAGTTGTAAGATAGAGGGCGTAGATGAATGGGTTAGCTTTCTCAATAAAATTCCTATAGGTCAGCCCTGGCTAGCCAGAAGGATGAACAAGTACATTGTGATGGTTGAAAAACAAATTCCTTGACAATATTTCCTGGCTTTTTGCTCACCAACTCCATGTCAATTTTCTTAAAACTTCTTTGTAATTCACAGTGATCACCCCTGACTTTTCAAAATCTTCATCAGGATTACTCCTACAGGGGGAACAAAAATAAAATTTATAATAATATGAGATGACATCTGTGCCTTGAATTTAACTGGCCCAGAAGATTCCCCAAGAAGCCACTGTTCCCATTTACACTTTGAGGTGGCAGGTTACCATAAAGAGAGTAAGACAAAAGTATTACTGATAAGACTTGTCTGCAGCTATCCAGCCATCACTGCCACATGTCTAAACTTATTCTCTATGGATTTAATCTGTGTGTATTTGGACTACAACACTGGTGGCAGTACATTTTGACTCATTCTGATAATTTTAATGGGATGATTGGTCAAAAATGGTTAAATTAATCTGGATTTCCTTGAGTCTTTAAGTCCTCAAACCAACAGCTCCAGCAAGGTGGCTGGTGTATGATTATTAAAAAGACTTTGGAGGGAAGAGTTCTATAGGCTTAGACTGTGAATTCAAAGGACACTGCTGTCTGTTTTCTATGTAGCACTACTTCTAACCTCTTATTCAGCAACTGCTTACCTTAGTCACGAATCTCCCATGTGTAACATAGCTATTTGCTTGCAGAAAAATACAAGGGTATTGCATTATTGAATTTATATCATCTATTATGGATGTACTATTTTCAAATAATTCCAGTAGGCTAGTTAAACATGACCCCCTATAATTGAACCAGCAGTGAATATTAGTTATCAACTTTCCTTTCGCAGGCCGAGTGTCCATGGCTTCACTTAACACTGTGCATCTTTTCTCCACTCCCTTTCATCTGAGAGTACAATTGCCAGATTTTCAAAATATCTCTAAATTATTAGCTAATGCCAAGTTTCTTTCTAAAGAAATTTAGCTTCTTCTAATGATGTTAGAGACCTGGAATTTAATTTTATTCCTTCCCTGGGGTGAAATTTTTTGGCATTTTAATTGGATTTTCCTTCATCATTAATGAAACTGATCAACTTTTCATTTGTTTCTTACATATTTAAATTTATTGTGTTATTAATATATGACCCTTTAAATTTCCTTGTTGTAAGTTATTTATTTGATAACTTTTAAATATTTCAGAATTAAAGTACACTTATGGTCCACGTTTTAAATTTTAATATATCTCATGATTAATGAATTAATATATATTATGATTTTATCTTGTTCAAAATGTGTATGTATGCTGAAGCCATTATTATGTCTTTATACAATATCTTTCAAATACTTTCGTATTTTACTGATCACATTATTTCATATTTTATGTATCTCCTCTTGGAAATTATTTTTTAATCTGGTAAACTGTAACCCAGTTGCCTTTTTGTTTTCCAGGTAATGATACTATATTTTCCACTTATTCAAAATACTACACTTTCCAGTAGCATTACCATTGTCTTAGCTCAAAATTACATATCTACGTGTGTGTATATGTAGTCTGTTTTAGAGAGCTGACACTGGTTCCATTGTTTTACTTTTTGTCTTTCCAACAATTTCATAATATGTCAATGCTAACTTTCTGTCAAGTATTGCATAGGATTCTTCATGATGACAGTCTTGGCTAATGTTAGTCTTTCAATTTTCATAATTAAATTAAATTATCATGAAACACTTCTTGATCCTTCAAACTTTATATAAATATTGGTGGAATTGACACATTTAGAAATGCGTCTTCCAATCCTTATCACAACATAGTTCTCCATCAATTTTATATTTAAATTTTCTTTAAGTATTTTTTCCCAAAAGGTAATATGTTTCATTTATTTTTAGATATTTTATGTTCTTGTTATACTTTAAAATGGCATTTTATATTTAATTTTCTAATAGAACAATTCAATGCATATTTACTTTCTGTCAATAGTTTGTAAAAATATAATTAAATTTTTTTAAATGCTGAGTGTTCTTGCATGAAAATTAACCGAATAATTTGTAAAAATGAAATATTGCTTTTACCTTTGCAATATTCATCTCTCTTTTTCTTTCTTGGGTTGCTTCACTATCTAGGGCAGCCAACTTTATATAAAGTAAATAATTCTCAAAATATTGGCTAGAACTTGCTAGCTAATATTAAAATTTCTTGAATTCACATATAAGTCAAATTCTAGCTGTCTGTGTATTTAAATCAAATAATGGAGCCAATGATAATTTCTAGAACTCCATCACCATTGCTTCAAGCACGGGTAGTTTGCTTCAGGCTAAGAAAGCATAGTTGATGAGATCAGTTTCTCCACTGAGAATATCCAGAAACGCTAGATGAACGTTATAAGCAAACAGAGCAAAGCAGAATCTTTAAAAGGTAGTGGGTGGAGAGATGCGTTGAAGCCTGAGCTTGAGAAAGCAGTGTTCCACAGGAGGGTATGTTGAAAACACACCGACCTTCCTCAGAACTCAACAGATTTCCACTTCTGACTGCATGGCAAGGAGTTCAGCTTTCAGGTGAATGCCTTCGACAGAGGCCCACAGTGGACATTGTCAAGCAGGAAAAACAAAGGCAAACTTTTTTTTTTATTTAATGGGTGGGTTTCTTAGAAAGGAGCATAAAATCAGCTATGCCATTCTGATTTTTACTGTTGCGATAATTTACCCCAAAGCTGAACTTCATTGAGAAACTAACAATTTTATTTCTTCATAATGTCAAATATCTGGAGTTTTAACAAGGTCTATTTGGGCAGCTCCTGCTTTGGATCGCTGATGTGGGAATAGTAGATTAGCTATCAAATGTGGCTCATTTGCATGTCAGTGTGTAGTACTAACTGTCACTGGTGGACTAAGACAAGGCTGAGGACCAAAGAATGTGACCCACCCAGGTCTGATCGTTCAATGAAAGGAATATCAGAACATCTGCAGATATATTTTACAGAATTTAGGAATCATGTCTGAGGGAAGGCCAAAAGGGAAAGCAAAAGCCTTGGAAAGTCTGACTAGTGAACATATTATGGAGCTGTAGAGAAAAGCCCCAATGACTATTAAAGATCATGTGTGAAATTTCTGGACACAAAATGTAGGAGTGGGTGTCTCAAAAAAAATACATATTAAGAATATCACTACAATTACAATTAAGAATACCACATGGTTTCTCGAAACCATTCACTCTTAACAGAGGATAGAATTGGCCCAACTATAAGGAAAATGACAATATTTAAAGTCTCTACTATGGCCAGCATTCAATAAAAGAAAATCAACAGGAATGGCAAGATGCAATAAGCATAAATTGATAATTCATCATTATTAGATGTAAGCCTGAAAAAGACAGATAAGTCACACTCAGGCATAACAGACATTCACGAAGATGTAACAAAAATCATCTAAAACATCCGTAAAACCAAATACTTATATTAGGAGGGAAGTACTGACATAATGGACAGCAGAACAAGATAAAAGGAGATCACTCTCAGCTTGAGGTGAACATGCTTGCTTCTCCCGGCCCTTGATGACCAGTAAGTTTCCAAGGCCAAGAGTCATTTGAGCAGTGTCCTCTCAATAAAGGACACATTACTGAAGACACGTGCTGGGACCAATGATCTCCTTGCAAAACGGTGACACTACAACTACCCTGAATTGGTAACATCGACACTTTTGCATACTATTCACTTTATTGCTTTTGCTACTTGAAAATGTGAGACTTTCCTCTGGGTGCTTAGTGAGGCCCTTCCTTCATGAAGTATCTCTACTGATAGGTTTATGTTTTAACCTTATCCCTATACACATGTATGACTGTGTTAATCTGGGTAGACTAGAGAAACAAATTCATGGACACTGTACTTACATAGTCAGTGGAGAGTCTCTCAGGGAGTGAGCAGAGAGAGTGTCTTCTGCCTCTAAGGAGTAATGCAGGAGTTCCCAGAATCCTCAGGAGACAGCCATGCCCACACAGAGGTCTCATTGGCTATGATCTGATTGATAGACAGGTTAAACTCCACCCCTTCACAGAGAAGTCCTCGCAAATTGCCAAATGATTAAATAACTACCACCTATGACTATTGATTACAGTGAATAAAACAATGTGATGTTTTTGTAGGTTTTCTAGGGTTTGCTTAAAACACAAGAAAAAAACCATAATGACAAGCAGTTGAGAGGGGAAGGCTGGGAGAGAAACCAAGAGTGTGTAGGAGTTAGAACTAAAAAAAGATCAAGACAAAGTAATAAAACCTGCTTTAAGAAAAATAAGCCATGAACAATATATTCATGAACAATATATACAAGGACAATGAGCACTCTCACTAAAAATATTAGAATTTAGGAGAGGGAATTGTATGGGAATTCTAGAATTGAAATTAAGGATAATTGAAATAATGATGACAAGAAATGAGTAAGGCAATACATTTGATAGAGGAAAGATTCATTAAAATGTATTGTAGGTAACTTTAAAAGAGCCAGACTGAAACACTGAAAAATTTGAGAAAAATAATAAAGACCATATTCGGTAAAGGACAAGGATGTGAAATATTTAATTAGATTATGAGATAAATGTAAATCTAAGCGCTGGCATGAGTCTCCGCGTGGCTCCTCCAGCCCCAGGGCTCTGGTTCCGTCAGCGTAGCTCTATGTGGCTTGTCAACAGAAACGATTCGCAGGGAGACAAGCAGAGAGACTGTACATGTCCATCCTCCAGGGAGCTATTTATCTCTATAGCACCTCCAAATGAGGCCATCAAGCTGAAACCTGATGGATAGGCTAAACTCCTCCCCTTCGCTCTTAATAGTCTCAAATTGACACCAGATTATGTAACTACCATACTGTATCTCTTTGATTTACACTATGTCATAATTTCTGCTCGTGCTGAAAAACTGTGATTTATCAAGTTATGAAAGCAGAAACAGACCTCCTTTGCCCTTGTGTAGGCAGCCATAGAAGTCATTGAGAAAAGGTGCATGAATCCTGGCTGCTCTTTTCTCTTGCTGTCCCTGGGTAGGGGTGGTGTATTTTATGACCTTTACTGTATGAAGTCAATGATACCTGCTCATGACAGCAGTGAAAGCAGTCCAGAGCTTCATAGATTTTCCTTAGATTTGGGTGGTAAATCAGGATGGGTGTTCTTACTGCTTGTAGCATGACTGACAGTTTTAATGCTGTGATCTTTTTTTAAAAAACATTTTATTAGGGACTCATACAACTCTTATCACGATCCATACATACATCAGTTGTGTAAAGCACATCTGTACATTCTTTACCCTCATCATTTTCAAAGCATTTGCTCTCCACTTAAGTCCTGAGTCTGTGCTAGTCTGGGTAGACTAGAAAAACAAATCCACGGAGACTCTTATATATGTATAAGAAAGAGTTTTATATACAAGAGCAGTTGAACATTGAGAAAACATCCCAACCCAGTGAAGATCAAGACCATAAATCTGATATTATCCCATATGTCCAGTACCAGTCTATAAATTCCTCTTCAGACTCATGCAACACATGCAATGATGCCAAATTCAGGAAAATCACAGACCAGTGAATGAACGTCTTGTGAATCCAGTGGCAGTGGAAGTATCTCAGTGCTGGCAGTGGTCTCCATGTGGCTCCTACAGTTCCAGGGCTCTCGCTGCCACCAGCCTGTATCCATGTGGCGTGTCAACAAGAATGTCTCGCAGGGAATGTATGTGTGTCCCACCTCCATTGAACTATTCATCTCCTTAACACAGAAGTGTATGTGTGTCCAACCTCCATCGAGCTATTTGTCTCCTTAGCACCTACAAATGAGGTAATCAAACTGGAACCCGATTGACAGGTTTCTTAAGTCTCAAATTGACAACAAATTGTGTAACTACAGGGTCCATAAAGTTATGTGAATAAATACTTCTTTTAGCTTTTTAAGTTTCCCCTGGTAATAACTGAGTATGGTTTTATTCTTGCAAAGAAAACTTTTTAAAAAGTTATTTTGTTTTTAAATAATTCAGGATATAGGAAAAATATCCTATTTTGTTTTATTTCCCTTCTCTTCCTCTTTTCTTCTATCCCTTTCTTTTCTGCATCTTGCCTTGGTTGAAGTATAATTCTTGAAGCCATAGCATTTCTTTGGACCTAAAGATTTGAATTGAAGATAACTTTACTCACTAAAAGATAATTTTAATGAAAATGCTTAAGGGATACAGCTACAGAAAAAAAATTAACTAATTAACCTCTTAAATTAAAATGTAAACCAAAAGCTCACTTAGAAGACTAAAGAATTTTATGGTTTTTATCAAATTTAAAGAAGGAATTAATTTTCTGGAATGTAGCTCATTAACATGTTTATTGTTTGTCATATTTTAAAATAATATTGGTACATACTATTGAATAAAATTAATGGTGCATTAAAATTGTTTCACCTTAAACTAGGAACAGTTTCCTGTAACTAGAATTCTCTTTTCTCTAATAACTTTTTTCTCTGCTATGAAAAAAAAAGCTTCCATATTAAAATGATATATGGAGGCAAAAGGTAATTTATGATCTACCCTTGCTACAAAGCATTTGTATTGATCCATTTTGCTTCCATTCTGCTGAAGCTAATGGAAATCATTTGTCACCTGATTTGTCCCAGTTGATTTGAAAACAAAAACAAAAAAATTCCCATTATACTATTTATCAGATCAACGGAAGGCTGATATAAGTATGCTTATGTCTGCAACTAAGATTCAATTTCTAGGGAAGTAGTGAATATTTCACATGCCAAGAAGTTTTTGTTTGGTTGCTTTAAATTTCTTTAATATTAAATGGATGAAATATCCAATAAAGATACTTTGATAATTACTGATGATTGAAATGTAAAGTTGGAGACAAAGAAGAAAAATTGGTAGTGGGAAAAGATGGTTTTGGTCATGGTAAGTAACTTGTCAAACAATATAAAAAGTGACTTCACTGGATGGAATATTCAAGATCAAATCAACTACATCTGTGGAAAGAAATTATGAGGTTAGAACAAGGTTGCAAAAGAGATTATCAATTGTTCAGATAAAGTTGAAATAAATTAATGCAAGTCCATAAGATCCAAAATATGACTTTCTATTTCACCTGTATTTAGAGATAATCTTAAGAAGAGAATTGACACAGAAAAAGCAGATAAGGTGTGAAATGGCTTCAAGAACATACATGAAGAAAGAAAGAGATCATTAAAATGAAAAAAGAAAAAACAAAAAATCAATGTCAAAAGAGACTCTGAAATTTATTCTTGAAAGAAGAGTAGTTAAAGCAAATGAAAGAAATACAAAGTAAAAGAATTGACTAGATGATTTCAATGTGATTCCTGGGAAGGCAAAACAAAATATTATAATTAAATATGCAATGACTTAGACCTAGAAAACCAAAAAGGAAGAAGTGGCCCAATATTTCTCCAGCCAGAAGAGCTAAAGAAAAATTTCCAGTGTAGAGTTGCAATGTTGAAAGTTTCTATGTGCTAACTTTTGAACATAATATGAAACATCAAAAGAAGATGGAAGAAACACACACCACAACTATACCAAAAATATTTAGTCAACGTCCAACCATTTTAGGGGTAGTACATAATTAAAATCTGATGGCATTGCAGTCCAGTCGGCACTGAAGGAACTGATGGAAAACAAGCTCCGAACTTGCTGGAATACCAATGGAGCTATTTCTACCAGTGATGGAAACCTGGATGTGCTTCTTTGTCACAGCGAAGGAATCTGGAAGAAACCAACTAGAATAGGTCCATATTTGTGCCCGTTTCAAAGATAGGTGATCCAAGCACGTACAGAGATTCTTGAGCAATGCCATTCATATCACGTGAGAGTAAAATTTTGCTGAAGAAAATTTAAAATGCTTGCTGTGGTGTCTTAACAGAGAACCTTCCAGAAAGTCAAGCCGCATTCGGAAGAGGACATGGAAGAAGGGATATCAACACAGACATAATATGGATCTGAGCTAACTTCAGAGTCTAGTAGAAATATTTTTACTTGTGTTTTCTTTTCTATATGTTAGTCCGGGTAGAATAGAGAAACAAATTCATAGACCCTCATGTATAGGAAAGAGCTTTATAAACAAGAGCAATTGAATATTGAGAAAACATCTCAACCTAGTTCAATATTAGCCCATATAGTTCTCTTCAGACTCACGGAACACATGCAATGACTCCGAATGCAGGAAGATCACAGGCCAGTGGGAGGGAAGTCTTGTGGACCCAGTGGTGTTGTAAGCATCTCAGCACTGGCAGGAGTCTCCATGTGGCTCCTCCATCTCCCAGGACTCTGGCTGGATCAGGGTAGCTTTATGTGACTTCTCATTAGAAATGTCTCACAGGGATTGAGCAAGTGTCCCACCTCCAGTAAGCTATTTATCAGCGTAGTGCCTCCAAATGAGGTCATCAAGCTGTACCCTGATTGACAGGCAAGCACCACCCTTTCATAAGTTTCAAATTGACAAAAGAGTAGGTAATCACCACACTTTCTCAAAAATATTAGACTGTGTGGATAATAATGAGTGATAGAGATTATGGCAAAGAGTGGTCTGCCTAAAGGACACACAAGTCTGTCTTGGAAGAAGTACAGCAGAGTTCTCTTCAGAGGCAAAGATAGTGAAACTCTGTCTTATGGAGTTTGGACATGTCTGAAGAGACTAGTCCCTGAAGAAAGACATCATGCATAGTAAAGAAGAGGGGCAGCGAAAAGAAAGGAGGCTCTTGAGATGAGTTGGCAGTGGCTGCAGCAATGGATTCAGCCACAGGAACAAACGTAAGGACAGTGTAGCACTAGACAATGTCTCATTCTTTTGTGCAGATGGTCATTCTGGGTCAGAACCGACTCAATGGCACCTAACAACAACCCAAATTAGAACAAGTGCCTAGAGATATGCAACATGCTTAGTAAAGGGTCAGGAAAAATGAAGAAGATATACAATTAAATGAATTGATACAATGGTTATAAAAATGGGGTCAAACCAATGTTGGAATTCAGCTGGTGTGTACTTGTTTGGAAGAACCAATATGTATTTTTATTGTTGCTTTTGGCAAACAGATTGTTAAAATGGCACTTGTAATTAGGATTTTCTCTATTGTGGGCAGCTCCCAATGTTGAAATCACAAATTTACATTCCTTGCTCTTCTAAATAATTCATCTGTGTGACAGTGTAATTATACATGCCTATAGTAATATTCATTCTGTTCATAGGTTATAAACAATTAAGCTATTAACTATGCTTGTTATCTTCATTTTTTAATTTCATAAAACTAGTCATATTTTTATTAAATACTACAATGATATTCCTTTGCATTTATTATTTCAGTAAATGAACATAGAAAGTAAACAAAAAATTGCCAAGCAACCAAAAAGTGACATGCTGTTATTCTTTACAGCCCAACTTCCCATGAGATACTATGCATAAATTATGCAAATCCTAAATGTGTTCAAAGAGCTAAAAATATTGTCAGAATCGTTGCTGTGAATTCAACAGCAGGAGAAAGTTTTTTTGTTTATCAAAGATAAGCATAATATGTTCAGAGAGAGGAAGCCGTCTGTTTCTAATATATGATACACAATGACTGCTGTCTAATTGGCTGCCTGTAAGCAGCGAGATCCAACTCCTACAGTGAAAAGATGATTGCAGAAAAATCACACAGCCAATGATGGTCAGATCAAAGTGGAGAACATCTTAAGTGAGGAAGCCAATCAAGAAGCAATATGGAAATATCAGAAATAACAAGTTTATTTTTGGTCTGAGATTATTTAATATTTTAAATCCTTAATATTTTAAATCTCTTATATTCTAGTTCTGTGTGCTGCTTTTATTGCTCTTATCTAAGTATTAACTGTATGAAATAATAAATTAGTTGATATATCATTTTTTAATACATAAAATGGTAATCAAGGCAGCGAACCTATTGTTAAATGATTTGAATCCCATCACTGCGTGATGCTTTACTGTTACTGAGTCTAAACCTACTGGACTATCCCTGAAATGAACTCTGAAAGTCAGATTAGAGTCCAGGAACCCTGACTGTGTGATGGTTACATTTTCAGAGATCACCAGGCCCTCCCCTGGTAGAAAGGGCTTTCCATTCCCATCACGAGTCGCAATCTCAGAAACCCACAGGGGCAGTTCTACCTTGTCCTGTAGGGTCACTATCTCTCTGCTTGCTACCTCTAGGGTCCCAAGAGTCAGCATCAACTTGATGGTGTGAGTTTTATTTTGCTTATTGCATTAGCCATCTAGTGCTCTTAGAAATAGCACAAGTAGATGACATTAACAATGAGAAGTGTATTCTCTAGCACTTTACGAGGTTAGAGGTTCAAGCTAGATCCTTCAAGTTGAGCTGTGAAGTGTAAAGTCAGAAATTCAAAGTGGAAAGTGATGAGACTACTCCATTAAAGATTTCATCCTTGGAAGCACCAGGGAGCCATTCTGCTCTGTCCACTAGGATTGCTTTGGGCCTGAAGCCACCCTAAAACAATAGGTTTGGAATACTGGTGAGTCAAGGGAAAGGCCTTCTCTGTCAACTCCATGGATGGGGGACATACTTGTCTCTCTTAATACCTGTGGGCCAGACCTTCCTGGAAATCTCTCTGTTTCATGGCATCAAGTATGCGTACGTTGAAAAATATCTATGTACAGGGAATCTGAGTCCAAACGCACGTTCTACTGTGGATACTTTTTTTCTTGGTGGCATTGAGGTTCCCCAGCTCTTTTTGCTTGCTTCTGTCTCCTTAAATATCTGGAAAATAAAACAAGTAATGCAGGCAATAACCATGGACAATCCTTTATGCTGGACCTGGATTGTAACCTGAGTAGGTGCAGTGACTGAAGTAAATCCACCCATTTTCTGTCGACTTACATGGGTTCTAGAGGGAATAGTGGACTCTTCCATTGGGAGACTGTGATCTTCATGGAAGCAGACATCCTCGTCTTTCTTCAGTGGAGTGGCTGTGTTGTTAGGTGGAGTCTGTTGTGGTAGTTAAGCGCCATTGAGTAGGTTCCAACGCATATCAACCCTACAAACAATGGAATGAAATACCCCCATCCTGCCTCATCCTCACAACTGTCCTATTGTTGCAGCCATTGTATGAACCCATTTTGTCAAAGACCTTCCTTCTTTCCAAAGGCCCTCTACTTTATCAATCATGGTATCCCCTGACTGGACTACTCTGGCAACATATCCAAAATACCTGAAACAAAGTTTTGCCATCTTTGCATTCTTGGTATACTTCTTTCAAAGTGGAGATCTGTTCATGTGGCAGTCCATGGTACTTTTGATGTTCATTGTCAGCACCATAATTCAATGCATGGATTCTTCTTTGGTCTTCCTTACTCTAAGCTGAATTTTTACATGCATACGAAGCAATTGAAAATGTCATGAGCTCGTCCACCTTATTTCTCAAAGTAATCTGCTTGCTTTCCAACATTTTAAAGAGGTCTTCTGTAGCAGGTCTACCTAGAGCAAAGCAATCTCATTGGTTCCAACTCTGCCTGGTCCTGTAACATAATTTTCATTATGCTTGAGTCCATTGTTGCAGTCATGGTGTGAATCCATCTCATTAAAGGTTTTCCTCTTTTTCCCTGACACTTTACACTGTCTGGTGTCATTTTCCGGGTACTGGTCTCATCTGACATGTTCAAAATACTTGAGATGAGCATTCTGCTGTAATTTTTACAAGATAAATGTGTACTTTTTACAGATGAATATTGAAATTCCATGACATTTACAATATTCTTCACTAACATCATAAATTTAAATAAATTATTCTGTAGTGTTCTTCATTTGTTGACTAATTTTCACCTGCTTGTCAGACTATTGAAAATACCATGGTGTGAGTCAGGTGTCCCTTGCTCAAGTAACATGCTTACTCTCCAACAATTTATGAATACAGTTAGCAGCCCTATGCTTACCTCATTTCACCATCTTGTCCTGATTCCGCTTCATAAATATAGCAAGTATGAACTAATCCACTCTAACATAACCTACTTCTTTCTCAGTAGTCATAAACGTACATAAGAGTTTTATAACACATTACAAAATGGAGGACAACCACATGATGCTGGAAATTGGGGTCTAGTCAAGCTGATCCTAATATATTTTGGCTGTCACACACTTAAAACAATGAATTGAGCATTTATATGAAAAGTATATAATACAAGCCACTGTGACAAAGCAGAAAATAATTATTTTAGGCAGTAACCATTTTCCTGATGATAATATTTTAATAATTTTTAGGTTTGAAAAGATAAAACTAACATAATTTGGGGTATCAACTTTGATAGCATTATACACATAGCTCTATAAGTTAAAGCACCATTAGAATAATGTATTCAATAAATGAATAGACTTCTTTGATCCATTAGTATTATTAATTATTTACTTTGTATTTTGCCCTTTGAAGAGCATATTTGGTGAATCTAACCTTAAAAGATCTCATAGTAAAAATTTATTTGCTTACTTACATAGAAAGAAAATTAAGACATGTATCTGCATTTTTAAACAAAATACATGTTACAGCTGGTTTTGAAGAACCAATTAGATTTGTCAAATATTCAAAATAGCACATCCTAATGGACTACTCCTCCAGTGGGTCCCACAAGCTCCAGCTTAAGGGGAGAGGAGAATTGCTTTCACACATACATATTTTTGATGTCCTTTAATGCCATTAAATAGGGAAAGTGTTTTAAAAGATTCATTTAAATGTTGCTATCATGACAATTAATGTTACCACCTAATCTCATATTAAGACAAATTTATTGCTGAATCACACTCACATATAAACAGCACTATATAGCTCAGGCAGAGGGAACAAGTTTAAAATTTTCTTAAATATACATGATGTACACTACTATTTCTTATATACCATTTTACTATGACTTCTCTTTGCCTTCCCTACTAGTTGGATAGTATTGACTTATTTAAGCACAGAGCTGAAAATGTGACATTTTAAAACTAACATTTAGAGTGATCAGAGTATGGCCCATGTATTCATTTATTTATTTTCAACCACAAAAAGTTTATGAGATGTTTTTTAGTATCAGGAACTCTAACGGGCTGAAGTATGCAAAGTCAAAGTAAAAATTGATAGTGTTTACACAATTGTAGATTTTATGTTTGTGTAAAGGAACCAAATTCAGTTTATTTCAGAAATATAAGTTGTTCAATGACACATTTAGGCCATAAGGCAGTTCCCCAAATATAGAAGCAAGTGAACTTCCTTAGGTTGGTTTTGAAAGTTGGCCCTTTAGTTATCTAATCATTTAATAGTTGAGTTAAAATTTTATACAGATTGATTGTATATTTGTGAGCATATTAAATATTATGAGGCCTGAGCAGTTTTGTAAAAATTAAAGTTTAAATTTTCTCATCTTGTTATCTCTATAACGCCCACTGCCATCCAGTCAATGCTGACTCAGCCACCTTGTAGGATAAGGTAGAACTCTCCCTGTGAGATTCTGAGACTTTAACCCTTGATTAGAGTAGAAATCCCAGTCTTTCTCCTGTAGTGTGAGCAGTGGTTTTGAACTGCAGTCTTTGCAGATGAAAGCCCAATGCATAACCACTATGCCAACAGGACTCCTTAATATCTTTATAGATGTTCCATATACAGTATCTGATAAACACATAAATGACTAATGAATCTGTCATACTTTTTTCTTCTGACTTAACATTGTCTTTGTTTTATGAAATAACACAGAACTTACAATATCTTATATTTACATAATTGTCCACCCAACTATATCATTTAAACTTTTTAAAGTCATGTTTGTTATTTACTGACACTTGGGCATACTATGCTACACATTCTATCACTTTAGTTCAACCTGCAGTGTTTCTATCAAATAACATTTATTTGCTTAACACACTCACTAATCATTTGTTAGTAGTTGAGTACATTAATGGAATAAGAATGATTAATTAAATAAGATTTTATGCAGAGCTTAACTTATGAGAATAGTCAATCATTAGAGGGGAGAACACTATAAAATAGAACATAATGTATGATTTAAAAATATATAAACAAAATGCTTGAATATATAAAAGTAAACAAATATAACTTATAAAATTTCATGAGAGGCAAGGGGTTGACTGTAGCAGAGGGGGCGAAGAGAGAGGAGTGTTCAGGAGGAAGACATTGAAAGTTATGGAAACACAAAAGGACAAAGGTTATTCAGATTAGTGTGAACTATTTAATGTGGGTAAAGAAATACTTCGTGGCTAGATTTCGCATGATTTTTAAATGCCATGCTAAGAAATATCTTTTATTTAAGGGAAGCAGGGAATTAGTAGAGATTTTGAAGAACAAAAAATATTTTTAAAATCATTTTATTGGGGGCTCATAAAATTCTTTTCACAATCCATACATCCATCAATTGTGTCAAGAAAATTTGTTCATTTGTTGCCATCATCATTCTCAAAATATTTGCTTTCTACTTGAGCCCTTGATATCAGCTCCTCATTTTCCCCCTCCCACCCTGCTCCCCCCTCCCAAATGAACCCTTGATAATTTATAAATTATTATTATTTTGTCATATCTTACACTGCCCGATGTCTCACTTCACCCACTTTTCTGTGGTCCATCCCCCAGGGAGGAGGTTATATGTAGACCATTGTAATCAGTCCCCCCTTCCTACCCCACCCTCCAGGTAACGCCACTCTCACCACTGGTCCTGAAATGGTCATCTGTCCTGGATTCCCTGTGTTTCCAGTTCCTATCTGTGCCAATGTACATTCTCTGGTCTAGCCAGATTTGAAAGATACAATTGGGATTATGATAGTCGGGGAGGAAGCATTTAAGAACTAGAAAAACGTTGTATGTTTCTTCATTGCTACCCTGAACCCTGACTAGCTCATCTCCTCCCCACAACCCTTCAGTAAGAGGGTGTCCAGTTGCCTACAGATGGGCTTTGGGTCTCCACTCTGCACTAACCTTATTTACAATGAAATGATTTTTTTCCTTTGGTGTCTGATACCTGATCCCTTGGACACCTTGTGGTCACACAGGCTGGTGTGCTTCTTCCATGTGGGCATTGTTGCTTCTGAGCTAGATGGCCGCTTGTTTACCTTCAAGTCTTTAAGACCCCCGATGCTTATCTTTTGATAGCTGGATAGCATCAGCTTTCTTCACCACATTTGCATATGCACAGATTTGTCTTCAGTGATCATATCGGCAAGGTGGACACTCACTGATAGGATTTTTTGTTCTTTGATGTCTGGTACCTAATCCTTTCGACACCTGGTGGTCACACAGGCTGGTGTGCTTCATCCATGTGGGCTTTGATGCTTCTGAGCTAGAATGACTGCTTGTTTTCCTGCAAGCCTTTAAGACACCAGATGCTATATCTTTTAATAGCCGGGCACCATCAGCTTTCTTTACCACATTTGCTCATGCACACATTTGTTTTCAGCGATCTTGTCAGGAAGGTGCACATCATGGAATGCCAATTTAATAGAGCAACGTGTTCTTGCATTGAGTAATTACTTGAGTGGAGTTCCAATGTCCATCTGATGTCTTAATACTAAACCTATAAATACATACACTTAGATCTTTTTCCTCACCATCCTATATAAATATATTTACATATATACAGGCCTGTATTTCGACCTCTATAAATACTTTGTCTCCTAGTTCTTTCCTCTATTTCCTTTTACTTACCTCTTGTCCCACTATTATGCTCACCCTTCATTTGGGTTTCAGTAATTTCTCTCAGTTACATTGCCCTTGCTGAATTCCTACCAGGCCTCTCACACACACCTTGCCACTATTTTTGGGTCACTTGTTGCTCCCTTGTCCCTGGGTTGGTCAATATCACCTCCTTACTGCTGCCTCCCCCTCTCCCATGTCCCCCTGGAACCATCAGTGCCATTGTTTTCTCCTGCAGACTGTTCATCCAGCCTATCTTATCTAGATAGATCTGCAGAGATAATAATATGAACCAAAAAACAAGCCATAGCAAGACAAAGTGACAAAAGAGAACATAACGATGACAACAAAAAAGAAAACCAATGACCCATAAAAGAATAAATTAATTTAAAGAAAAGAAACAGAATTTTCTTTTAATTTTAAAAAGAAAGAAAAACTTGTAAATAGATCAAGATCTGATTTTTGACCTCTAGGCATGTCCTCCAGTAAAGTCTGATGGGGCGCCATGCTCTGGCCTCAGAGTCGATCCTTTGCACTTCCTTGGGAGCTCCTTGCTCTGCTCCCTTGACTCACGGCTTTAGTGTTTGGCCTTAGTGTCGCGGGTTTAATCCGGGCCAACCCTGACACTGAATCTCCAGTATTGTCTCCCATAGGGCCATGGGTCAGCTAGGGATGAAAAAAATAATTTTAAAAAAGAACAATATGTGTACCTGGTTATAATATAATTTATAAAATAAAGGGAACACAAAAAAGTATGCCCTTTCAACCATTAAATTATAAGCTTGAGATATTTTCTATTAATCTGCTGTTTAAATGTTATTGCAAAATATGCTTATAGGTTCCAATGTCAACATTTCACTTTTTTATACATTCCCTATGTAGCCTTCTCTGCAATGGATGATATAGACCTATGCTTATTTGAAAGAGATCCTGTGTTAGTCAGGGTGGACTAGAGAAACAAATACAAAGAGACTCCTAAGTATATAAGAAAGAGCTTTCTATACAGAAGTAATTGAGTATTGAGAAAATGTCCCAGCCCAGTCCAGATTAAGTCCATAAGTCCGGTATTAGCCCATATGTCCAATACCAATCTATAAAGTCCTCTTCAGACTCACAAAACAAATGCAATGACGATGAATGCTGGAAGATCGCAGGCCAGTGGGTGGCAGGTCTTTTGGATCCACTGGTGGCGTAAGCGCCTCAGTGCTGGCAGGGGTCTTTATGAGGCTCCTCGAGCTTCTTCAGGCCCTTTGTCAGCAATGTCTCACAGGGAGTGTGTGTTCTACCTCCAATGAGCTATTAATCGCCTTTGCACGAAGTATCAAGCTGTGAGCTGATTGACAGGCTAAACTTCACCCCTTCACTCTTAAATCTCAAATTGACAACAAATTATGTAACTACCACAGATACTTAGTATTGATATGTGCTATATTTTAAAATGGTTAAGAATATTCACAGACAATATTCACAGGGGTATGGGGGAAACACATAACAATGAGGACTGTGTAATCCCACTCAAGGAGAGCAAATAGCAGAATTCTAGATGAATGGATTTATTGATTGAGGTAAAATATGGCTAAATATAGATAGGTTCATTTTATATACATTATATATAATAGAATGATAATATATAACAATATATAACAAGAACAACAAGGTTTCCTTAGGGGGAAGGGTAAGAGAGGGAGGGGGTAAAGAGGAGCTGATACAAAAGAGTTCAAGAACAAAAAAAATATTTTGAAACTGATTGTAGTAGCAATTGTACAATTATATATTTGAAGTTTGAAATATTATGATACATGTAAGAGCTACAAATAAAATCATGAATTAAAAAAAGAATATTCAAAGAAAGTTAAATGATTAAAAAATATAATCCCAAACAAAATAAGAAAACATATACATCATAGTATGCATATCAGTGTAATCATATACCATAGTTCCATGTTACAGAATTGAGAGTGAGTACATGTATACAGATACAAATATATAGCATGAGTATTGTTAGGGGCAGGTGGTGGAGGATTTATTTTAAGTGTTACTGGTACAACTGTGTAGATGTCTGGGAAAAGAGGTTTTATCTATCTCTCTCCTTCTACTAAATTTTTTTAAATGGGTAAAAATATGACCTTTAAAACAAAAATAGTTCTAAAAATATTAGAATATATAGTAGTGTTTTATTTTGTATATGCAAGCAGTCTCCAATTTAAATGATATCTGTTCTTAACAGTGTCTCTAGTTAAGTTTGTAGGTAAGTTGCAACAGGTGTATATAATTTTTATTTAGCCCTACTTAAATATCTGACAAAATGAAAGCTGTTATTTTAGAAATATTAACATTCAAATGTTTTTTTGGAAAAGTATTCCATTTAATTAATTATCTGCTTTGCCTCACAATTGTAAAAGTATCTTGACCCGTGATTTTATTTAACTTAGAATAAGAGTTATGCTAAACTTCCTAAAACTTTAGGGGAAATACAATATTCACCTGTGAAATTCAGGTCTGGAGGGCTACATGAATTGTTTATACTTTTTTAGTGTATTCCCAGACATTCTGTACAAATCTGGAAATAGACTATTTTTAAAAAAGTCATATTAAACCAAAGTACAATTTGAAGTTCTTTTAATATGTAATTTGCAATTCAGGTTAACATTTTAGTCATGAAAAACAAACACACTGCCATTGAGTCAATTCTGAGTCATAGTGATCTTAGAGATTAAATCTTAAAAAAAATTTTTTTAATGTGCCCTAGGCATGAAACAGCTCTGGCCACAATCTAGGCATCAAGCTAGGATGAACAAAGGGCTGCCAGTCTGCTCTGCCCCTGACTGATATAAGAGCACCACCACCAATCAGGGGTCTCTTTGTTCATAGCCAGGGTTTCCAGATTAAATCTTTACAGGAGCAGACAACCTTATCTTTTCCCTTGAAGAGACTGGTGGGTTGAACTACTGACTTTTTGTTAGCAGACCAAAGCATAATCTACCCTGTAATCTTTATTTTCTCCAAGAAGTAAAAAAATATTACAATAAAGACAGAACTTCCAAAGACTGACACTCCATTTTATAGGCTTTGCTTTGGAAACAGGGTCAGAAGGAGGCTTTCATACAATTTACCTTAAAACAGTTTCTAGTCTGACTTTAGAATTTCCATTTGTCAAAACTGCCTACACACATAATTATTCAAAAGAATACACAAAGCCAAAGGTAAGCCAGATCTCTCTAATTAGCTATGGTTTGACTTAAAGGTGGCTTTCAAGAACAGCAGACTCGAGGTTCAAGGTCAAAATATCATCGTGCAGTAACGACCTAGATGGTTTATCTCTGCCTTCATGACACCCTGAAAGATTCTGCAAGATTTATAAACTCTGTTTCTCTAAGAGAAGTAACTCAGTTTGCAGGTAACTTAATGAACTGATAGGGGTAGGGTTCTTTCTCTTTTTTTTATTGTTTGATATGGACTACCAGAAAGACCACTGCAACGCTATAAAGAGGGATGAAGGAAAACCCTACCTTTGTCATTAAACTCCATGGTAAGGTTTAGCATGATTCCAATCCCTAGCTAGATGAGGGCCCAAGTATCTTCAGTCCCTTCCATGCTAATTAATCTCCCTGACTGTCATTACTCAGGATTGGATAAAACCTCATCTGGCATCTCTAGCCCCTTGAGACCAGGTCACTGGGCAGTAGACTATAGGCTTAGGAGTTTGTACAACTCAGGCCAGCTAGTTCCTCTCCCTCCTCCACCCTTCTTTTTCTCCTCTCCCTCCTCCACTTCCTCCTCTCTCTCATTCCCTAGGATTAGGTCACAAACTGTAACAGCTCTAGGCTTCTTCAACAGCCACTGACACTTTCAGGTACCATTGAACCGCTTAAAGCTAGGTCTACACAAAAGGAACTCTGTATTGACAGCTCCTTATTGTCTAACAGGGGTCCTCAAACTGTGGCCTGCGGGCCACATATGGCCCGCCGAAGACATTTATCTGGCTCGCCAGGTGTTTTTGCCCCATTTTGTTTTTTACTTCAAAATAAGATATGTGCAGTGTGCATAGGAATTTGTTCATAGTTAAAAAAAAAAACTATAGTACAACCCTCCAATGGATCTGAGCGACAGTCAACTGGCCCCCTGTTTTAAAAGTTTGAGGACCCCTGGTAGAATGACTCTCAAAATTCAGAAACCACCTGCACTTACAGTTGAAGTAAAAATTCCCTAGTGCCCATTTTCTTAACATTAAAAAGTGTGGCAGAATTGTCAGTACGGAACTCTGTTGTCCTTGGGGGTCTGCTCTGATAGAGTTAAGAGGCAACAAAGAGAGTTCTAAGTTCTTGTATCCCTTAGTCATTCTGACTTCAATGAATATGCATAATTTGGGTCTTAGTTCATAATTATGATCGATCCACTAAATGAATATGCATGCTTGCATTCAGCCTACTGGTGTTAGCGCCCCTGGTGAAGGGCTAGTGCAGCCTTTGCTTTGGATGCACCTGGATATCTTCGTCTCACAACCACTTAGGAACCACTGAGATAATGTGTAATAATTAATTTTAAATTATCTATTTTCTCACTTTGTCTTAGGAGAAACTGCTGTACTATCTTTTGACTTTGATGATTTTGTCATTCATAAAGCAATTAATAACCTAACTACATTCACTGAGGAGATTTTGGACTATATCTTTAATTGGTATGATTATTTTTTTCTTTTTACTTCTTATTTTTACAACATGAATGACAATTCTTTTATTTTTGCTCTTTTGTAGTAACAGGTAACTATATCGGAGTAAGATCTATGAAATGTTTGCTTTCTCTTTTAACCTGCTCTTTATTCACAAAATAAGAACCTTATAAAATATGATTTTTTCTAGAAATACCAATAGCTGATATTAGGGTAGGTGACAATGAGACAATATCAGCTTGGAATACAAGTACTAAGAAAATTAGATTCAGCATCCAACCTTACCATCTCCTCCCTCTATGAAACCCTAATAGCCCTTTGTTTATTTTTTAGTCTATGAAGCTCGGCATGCCTTTGTTTGCATTTTCAAACTTCTCAAGAGTCTCATTGAAGTATAATACATCAGCATTACATAAATGCACAATGCAATAAATTAACAGAACATAACCACTGGATGAAAAGCGCTCAGATGAAGAAATAGAATGAATCTTGTTCTTGCCCTCTTCCCATCACCTCATTCTCTCGATGTGAAATACTGTACTGCACTCCTTTTTATGTGACTTCTGCTCAGTGCAGTGCACTCCTACGTGAGATTCATTCACATTCTTATGCACAGCTGTGAACGTTAATTCTCAGTATTCCATGAGTGACTGCTTTACAATTAATGTATCAATTCTCTTAATGATATTTAATGTTTTTAATCTCCCATAAATGTATCTGGGTGGTACAAAGAGTAAGCCCACATGCTTACTAATCAAGAGGCACTACTGAGGAAAGAGTGGACTTCCAACAAATACAACCATTGAAAGCAAAACTGGAGTATAATTACCCACACACGTGGGGTTTTGTGTCAGGTGGGTTCTAATGCAACTGGTTGGTTAATTAACTTGATCTATTACTTTAAAGCCTTGTTTTGCTGCCCTCCAGGTGGCAACACTTCAAAAATGCCTTAAAGTTTCAACTCACTTCCCTCGAGATTCCAACTTAAAGAGATCCTATAGGACAAAGTAGAGATGCCTTTTTGGTTTTCTGAGACCGTCAATTTTTATGGGAGTAGAAAGCTTCATCTTTCTCCCAAGGAGAACCTGATGAATTTGAACTTCTGACCTTGCAGTTAGTAGTCCAACTCACTAGATCATTAGGCCTAACAATTAAATTACCTCCTGGTACATACCAGGGAACCAATAGAGAGGCCTGTGGGGCCAGCCTCAACCCCCGACAATGTGGACACCCTCCCCCCCCACCTTTCAAAAGAATGCACTTCAGAGGATATCACTGGGGCCACAGCTTGGGGAGAGGGGTACATCAGATTAGAGCACATGGGAGAAATGCAAAGTGATGGAAAGATCTGAGAGATGAAATCCTGGCCCATAAAGCCCTAAGGACGATGTTCCTGCTCAGAGCAGACAATGCACGGGAAGGACCATAGGGCTGGCCCCACCATGGACATAGCGTCCCTCACTGAACCATGATGCTGAGAGGAGCAGCACTAGAGACACAGGGTGGGAAGAGTGCACAATCTGGCCCCATCATACGGTGGGGAGGCACTGAGGGCATGCAGCAGAGCAGCAGGGAGAGCAGAGTAATGAAGTCCCCGGGGAATATCAAAAATAGACTTTGAAGACAGAGTGTGGAACCCCATCAGACTGGATTGGAAAACACTAGTAAAGGCCAACAAACAGACCTTGAACTATTTATAAGCTTTTCCATTTATGTCAGTGGCTTTCTTTTTGTTATTATTATTTTGTTCTTGCTTTCTGATGTTGTTATTCTTCTGTTGATTTTGACTTCTTTTTTGGTTTTATTTGGCTTTGCCTCATTTTTGTGCTTATTCATGTATCTGCATGTCTACCTAGAGAAGGTAGGCGGGATACATTTCAGAGATGATAACAATGGATCCAGGGTTTGGGGAAGCTGGGGATATGGGGAGAGGGGAGGTGGGAAAAAGGAAGTGGGAGGGACCAACACAGGGACAAGGGAACAACTAGGGAGCTAAAATCACTGGAAGGAAGGTGGGACTCATTCAAGGGAAATGTAACAGTAGGGAATTACTAAACCCAAATGAAGGCTGAACATGATGGTGGGACAAGAGGGAAGTAAAAAAGAAATAAAGGAGAGAAACAGGAGGCAAAGGACATTTATAGAGTCCTAAATACTGGCATGTACATATGTAACTATATATATATATATATATATAAAATTAGAGGGGAATAGAACTAAGTACTCATATTGATATGTTAAGAATTAAGGTTGCAAATGGACATTGGGCCTCAAAATAAGAACTCCCTTGACACAAGAAGACTTTGTTATAACAATCAGTATTCTGTGATGCTCATTAAATGGGCGGATAAGCAAATGTGGTGAAGAAAGCTGATGGTACCTGGCTATTAAAAGATATAGCCTTTGGAGTCTTAAAGGCTTAAAGATAAACAAGTGGCAATCTAGATGAGAAGAAACAAAGTCCACTTGGAAGAAAAGCACACCTGCCTGTGTGATCACAAGGTGTTGATGGGATCAGGTATCAGGCATCTAAGACCCAGAATAAAACGATACCCAATGTGAACTGGGGGGAGGGTGGCGGCGGGGTATGGAGTGGAGATCCAATGCCCATATGTAGACAATTGGACATCCCTGCACAGAGGGGTCATAGGGAAGAGATGAGCCAGCCAGGATGCAGTATAGCACCAATGAAACACACAACTTTCCTCTAGCTCTTTGGTGCTTCCTTCCCTGAACTTCATGACTTTTCCCTATTCTCCCAATTTACCAAGCAGTATGCTTTTGTTTATTTGTTTGTTTTGTTTTGTTTCTGAGGAATGAGTCTTTCCTGATAATATGTCTAAAGGACATGAGACCGTCTTCCCATCCTTTCTTCGAAGGAACATTCTGATGGCACTTCTTCTAAAGCAGCTCTCTTTGTTCTTTTGGCAGTCTATGGCACCTTTAATATTCTTCAAAGGTGCCGTAGTTCAAATGCATGAATTCATTTTTGGTCTTCCATATTTGATGTCTTACATTTACATGCATTTGAGCCAACTAAAAATGTCATGGCTTGGGCCAGCCACACCTTAGTTCTAAAAGTAACATCCTTCCTTACTTTTCAATACTTTAAACACGTTTTGTGCAACAAATTTACCTAATTCAATAGATCCCTTAATCCCTTTACTGCTATTTCCATGAGCATTGATTGTGGATCCAAGTACAACTAAACCCTTGGCAACTTCAATCTTTCTCCATTTATCATGATATTGCCTATTGGTCCTGTTGTGAAGATTTGGGTCATTTTTACATTGAGTTATTATCCAGACTAAAGGCTGCAAACCTTGATCTTCATCAGCAAATGCTTTCAAGTCCTCCTCATTTCAACAAGCAAAATGATGTCATCTTCATATCACAGATTGTTAATAAACCTTCATCCAATTCTTATTCTGAATTATTCTTCCTATAACCCAGTTTTCTCATTATTTGCTTAGCATACAGATTGAATAAGTATGGTGAAAGGATACAACCCTCATACACATTTTCCTAATTTTAAACTATGCAACAGTCACTGTTCTTTCAAACAACTGCTTCTTGATCAATATATAGGTTCTGCATAAGCACAATGAGGTGTTTTGAAATTATAATTATTCTCAAGACTATCCAGAGTTTGTTATAATTCACACAGTTGGATGCTTGGGCATACTCAATGAAACTCAAGTAAACATCTTTCTGGTACTCTAGGCTTTCATCCAAGATCCATCTCACATCAGCAAAGATATGCCTTGTTCCATGTCCACTTCTGAATCCATCCTGAACCTCTGCCATCTCCCTGACATGTGCTGATGCAACCGTTGTTGGAGGATTTTTAGCAAAATTTTATTTGCATGTAATATAAATTATGTTATTCTATAGATTTGGCAGTCTTTTGAATTGGTAAAATTAAGGTTCTCTTTCTGTCAGCTGGCCAGCAGTTTTTTCCCAAATATATGGCACAGATGAGTGCTTCAGGAGCTTGTTGAAACATTTCAAATTGTATTCCATCAATTCAGGGAGCCTGTTTCTTTTGTTGTTGTTGTTGTTGTTTTTTTTTTTTTTGGCTAATGTTTCAATGCAGTTTGAATTTCTTCCCTTGGCATCAATATCCCTTGCTCTTACCCTGTGTCCCTAAATAATGTAATGTCAACCAAGGTTATAGTTTAGTTTTGTTTTTTTTTTACATTGACTCTGTATATTCTTTCTATAATACTCTGATGATCATTCAATATTGCAACTCGAAGCTTGAATTTTTCTCTTGAGTTCTTTCTGTGTAAGATATGATGAGCATACTCTTTTTGATTTTGTAACTGTCTTTGCACATGACTGTGTTTTACTTTGTCTTCTTGAACTGTCCTTGAAAAGTATCCATTCATCTCTTTGACTTCATAATTTCTTCCATTTTTAGTTGCTCTATGATTAAAAACAAGTTTCAGATTTCCTTATGACATCCACTTGGATCTTATCTTTCTTTCCTGTTTTTCAAATGACCTTTTGCTTTTTTCATATATGATGTTCTTGATGTCATCCGAAAGGTCATCTGCTCCTCGGTCATTTGTGTTTAATTTATTAAATCTATTCTTGCTTCTTCTGAAAAAGGTCCTATTTTGACTCTAACAGACTAGTTTCTAATTTACTTTGACTTCAACCTGAACTTCCTTATGTGCAGTTGATGGCCTGCTCCACAGACAGCCCCTGGCCTGGTTTTACCTGTTTAACATGAGCTTCTCCATCATTTTTTCTCACAGATGTAGTCATTTTGATTTCTGTGTAATTCCATTTGGAGAAATCCATGCGTATAGCCAACATTTGCATTGCTAAATGATTATTTACTATGGACAAGCCATTAGTCTTGCAAAATTCTATCATGAATTCTTGAGTTTCATTTTTATCACCACTGTTCCTTCCTCTTTATTTCCAACTTACATGTTCCAATCCTCCATAATTAACAATGCATCTTCATAACGTTTGAGCGTTTTCCAACTGACGTTGTTGGTAGAATTCTTCATCATTAGCTTTTGTGGTTGTTGCATACATTTGAAAACATAGTTGTATGTACTGGCTTTTTTTGAAGGTAGATAAATATAATCCTATCACATACAGCAGTGTACTTCAATATTGATTTTTCAATGTCCTGCTAGACAATGAATATAACACCATTCCTCTTAATTATTACCATAACAATAAAGCATATGATTTTCTGATTTAAAATAGCCAAATATCAGTCCATTTCAACTACTAGTGAAAGGATATTGATCTTTATATCCATTTCATCTTTGATGACTTCCTATTTTCCTAGATTCACACTTCCCCAAATTCTAAGTTCTGATCCTTAGCAGATGTTTGCCGCAGTTTCTTCCTAATTTGAGTTGAGCCCATCAAAAAATGAAGATCCTCAAGGCTCCACTCCCACTGGCTTTACTCCATTCATATCACCATGATAGACTTTACTCTGAGAAAACAGCTTCTCCTTCGTCATTTTTTGGGTGCCTTCTTATATAAGGGATTTACTTTCTGGCTCTATCTATGAACATATTCTGCCTCTGTTCATTAGGTTTTCAGTAACTGAAAATGTTTCGATACCATCCATATCCACAAAGCTGTGGTAAGACTAAAAGAATTTCACTGGGCAACCTTGCGCTATTCGTCCAACAACTCTGATCTTGCCCCTTCAGATATCTCTTTGCTCCCTAAATACAAAGGATATGCAAAAGAAACATAATTTGAGTCACTTGAGAATTCCAAAGTTGACTTTCTGACATGATGTAAGATAAAGACAACAGAATTCCTTGGTGTGGGCTTAGAGAATTGGAAGCTTTGCCTTGAGTATATATATATTGACGAAGACTATGTGAAGGAAGTATACTTTCTCATTTTGATACATTAATAACGGTTGTGCTTTCTTGCTATATGTTTTCACTTACCCTAGTATCATAGCTCAAATTCTTCAAAGTAGAGTATATAGTTTGCTGCTCAGAGTGTGATCCATGAACCTGAAATGTGT
Organism: Tenrec ecaudatus; assembly: GCF_050624435.1. NCBI lineage: Eukaryota > Metazoa > Chordata > Mammalia > Afrosoricida > Tenrecidae > Tenrec > Tenrec ecaudatus. Next base: position 56,807,794 of record NC_134545.1, on the reverse strand, counting down.
TTAGAAATGCACTGGGGGGGTGAGATGCTATAGTCTCTGCCATTACTGAGTGGGCAAAATTCCCTACAGATTGGTTTCCCCCCAGGTCTCTTTAGTTAAAAACATTTTAGCCTTTGCATTTTTCATTTTAATTATTTTTGTTTGTTTGTTTTTATTTTTTTTATTATTTTTTTTAACAATTTATTGGGGCTGATACAATTCTTTTCACAGTTCATACATATACATACATCAATTGTATAAAGCACATCTGTACAGTCTTTGCCCTAATCATTTTTTTCTCTTTTCTTCTTTTACATTTTATTAGGGACTCCAACAACTCTTACCACAATCCATACATATACATACATCAATTGTATAAAGCACATCCATACATTCCCTGCCCCAATCATTCTCAAGGCATTTGCTCTCCTTAATTATTTTATTTTAACCTATCTAGAGTATATATTTGAAGTTTGGTGGTTTAGGAAACAACAAGGAGCAGTCATGAGAAATTTATGACACTAGGCTCGTGAAGGGACAGGAGAGTAAGAAACAAGGATATTGTGCCATTGAGAGATACAGCCTGTTTTGGGTGGTTGACCCATAGCAGTCTCATTACTTGAGAAAAAGTGCTACTGTAATGAGAAGAGGTAGCATAGGCAGGTTTTCTGCTACTCTTACTTTCTGCAGGGTCACTGGCAATGAGCTTGCTCTCTCAAACTGTATATCCTATAGCTTAGGAGATAAGACAAACACGAATGAGCCAAGCAAACGTAAGTTGAGCATGCCAGATTCATTACATGTCTGTTTGATAAAGATTAATAATATTAATTGTTTAGCTTTGTGATATGGACTATGTATTTCCAGAGCAGAGTATTTTGAATAAACCTTGGAGTAATCTGAAAAGGATTCAGAGTAAAATTGAATTCTGACTAGAGTTTGTGTGCCTGATATAGAACATTGTTAGGTTATAAAGAAAATAATTGGCCTTCTATGATGTGAAAGGATAATCTGCAAATGAAGCTATGCAGTAAAATGCATGCTGCTTTCCAAGGAAAACTAACCCCAGCATCGCACTCAAGAAAAGTGAGAAGTGAAGTTCAATAGGAGATCAGAGATGAGATGGAGCCATGTAATGGGTAGCCTTGGGGTTCAGCCATAGGAATTTAAAATCATTACTTTATTGGATGTTTTAGTGCTGATATAAAGGAAATGAAGTACTTTACTGTAATACAGATTAAAATTTGTATTGTAGCATTAGTATATAAAATTTCATTGTGCAAAACTTTACAGTCAATAGTACAATAACCATTATTATTGTGTATGCATCATTATTGATTCAAGTAAACTTATCAAATGCTTATAATGGTATTCATTTACCAAAAAATGGCTAGTTTTGTCCTTTTGTTACTTAGACTATTTTGTTACCATTCACTGCATTATCCTAGTAGGTTACAGCTAACATGAAAGAAGAAAATCATTTATAATATGAAAAAGACAGCAAATAATATTATATACCTAACGACCCTGTTTCTAGTCTTATACATAGTATAGAGAATTCTAACTTTAAGAAAAATATTCTAACTTTAAGAAAAACTCTCCAGAGTACACTCATGAAGAGCTGTGTTTTGTGTGTGTGTGTGTGTGTGTGTGTGTGTGACAAGTCCATACTGAACTGTCCTTGCAGCTTCAGTGCTGTCTTCTGTAGTGCTTTCTTCTGGAAGGCAAAGGGGGATGGTGTCCACATAGTTGGGATTGAGGGGCTGGCCCCGCAGACCCGTCTATTGGATCCCTGCTTCATGCCAGTATGTTGCATACACGTCTTGGCACACCAGAGTAAAGTCTTGTCTCTTTCTCCTTCTCCGGTGGAGATGTAAACACCCTCTCCTTGGGTGGGTTAGTGACTTGTTTTCCACTACCCATGTCTTCCGCCCCCCCTTTTTTTCTCCTCATTTTTATTTGGCTCACATATGTATTGATTACATATTGATTACATATGCAAGAATTGGGTCTGGCCCCTGCCATAGTACCCTGACCTCAGCCCAGGATTGTATGTATAGAGCAGGTTTTCCCCTATGCTCCTTTTGCATTATTAAGCTAACCTCAGCCAACTCAGCTCAAGAGAGGGGCGCATCTGGTCAGAGCACATGGAGCAAGCAACGAGGGAAGGAGAGAGAGTGGAACACATCCTGGCCCACCAAGCCCGAGGATGATATTCTTGCTCAGAGTAGCCAATGCACAGAGAACTGTAGGGCCAGCTCCACCATGGGACACGATGTCCCTCACTGACCCATAGCACTACAAGGGACAACACTGGAGGAACAGTGTGGGAAGCCTGCCGGATCTGAAGCCACCACACTGGGGCAAAACGCTAAGGCCATGAAACAGAGCAGTAAGGAGAGCAAAGCACTGAAGTCCCCGGGGAATGTTAAAAAAAAAAAGACTTTGGGGCCAGGATGTGGCACCCATCAGACTGGACTGGAAAACACTCCTAAAGGTCAACAAACAGCCCTGGAACTGTTTATAGGCTTTTCTCTCTCTTTTTGTTGTTGTTTTTTTGTTGTTGTTTTGAGTAAAAGTTCTATCTTTCTCTCAAGAAGATCGTGATGGTTTCAAAATGGCAACTTTTGAACCACGATGGCACTATAATTCCAAGTAGATAGAAATACCATGCATGCAGACCATGGGCTAAGAGAGACCATGGATTATTTAAAGACTTGATGGAAATTCCAAGGGAAATACATGCAGTAGGCAAAAAAAAAATAAATAAATAAATAAAAACTAGAAGAGGCTACAAACAGAATAAAAGCTCTGTAGAAACACTATATCATCTTAATGGTGTCGGTGCTTTGGGTTGTTCTTTTTGCTTCTGAGAACAAAGGAAATCCAATAATATATTGTACAAAGCCGGATAAGTAATTCATCTTGACTTTGAAAGATAACTCCTTTTACATAATGGAAATTAATTAAAGGGGGTTAAAAACAAATGCAGTAAAATGCATAAAAAGCATTTTATAATAGTCTACCTAGAATGATGGGAAATTGGATAGAATACTCCTAGAAAAAATTAAAGACAATTAGATGGTTGATTATTTCTTGCTCATATGCTACCTCTTGAAATGGTTGAATGTTGACCAGTTCTCTCAGTACAGAAACTGTATTGTTTCCATGTTCTTTTGATACTTCCTGAATAATTTAATATTTTACCCATAAAATCTTTCAATATTATCACTCCAGGCTTGAATTTTGTGTATAGTTCATTCAATTTAAGATAAATGAGTTCTGCTTTTTTTGGTTTTCTAACTCTAGTTATTTGTCATTTCATTTTAAGATTTTATTTTGGCTTCTCTAACTTCCCTTTGAAATTTTCTGATCTGCTTTCTGACTCCATCCATTTTTTCCATTTGCTAAGGCTACTCTATAGTTAAGAGGAAGTTGCACAGTTATTTTTTGACATTTACTTAGGATTTTGTCCTTTGTTTCTTGTCTTTTGAGTTACTTTTTGCTTTCTCCATGTAAGATATTCTTGATGTAATCCCACAACTCATCAAGTCTTGTGTCACTAATGCTTACTGCACTGATGAAGTACTAGAAGCACGCACTCACGCACTCACTCACGCACTCACTCACTCATTCACTCACTCACACACTCACTCACGCACTCACTCACTCACTCACTCATGCACTCATGCACTCACTCACTCACGCACGCACGCACGCACTCACTCACGCACTCACTCATGCACTCACTCACTCACTCACTCACGCACTCACGCACTCACTCATGCACTCACGCACTCACTCACGCACTCATGCACTCACGCACTCTCTCACTCACTCACTCACGCACTCATGCACTCACTCACTCACTCACGCACTCACTCACTCTCTCACTTACTCACTCACTCTCACTCACTCACTCACTCTCACTAACTCATTCACTCACTCTCTCAATCACTCAATCACTCTAACTCACTTACTTACTCACTCACTCACTCTCACTCACTCACTCACTCACTCACACACTCACTCTCACTCACGCACTCTCTCACTCACTCACTCTCTCATGCACTCACGCCCTCACTCACTCATGCATGCACTCTCTCACTCACTCTCACTCACTCACGCACTCATTCACTCACTCACTCACGCACTCACTCATCACACACGCACTCACTCTCTCACTCACTCCCTCACTCACGCACACTCTCGCACTCACTCTCACTCACGCACTCTCTCACACACTCACTCACACACGCACTCACTCACTCACTCACACACGCACTCACTCACACACGCACGCACTCACACACGCACTCACTCACTCACACACTCTCACTCACTCACACACGCACTCACTCACTCACTCACTCTCACTCACTCACTCTCTCACTCATTCACTCACTCACTCACACACGAACTCACTCACACACGCACTCAGTCACACATGCACTCACTCTCACGCACTCACTCACTCACGCACTCACGCCCTCACTCTCTCACTCATGCACTCACGCCCTCACTCACTCACTCATGCATGCACTCACTCCCTCACGCGCTCACTCACGCACTCACGCACGCACTGACTAACTCACACACTCATACACTCACTCACTCACTCACGCACTTACGCACTCTCTCACTCACTCTCTCACGCACTCTCTCACGCACTCTCTCACTCACTCACTCTCTCACTCACTCACTCACTCACTCACTCACTCACTCACTCACTCTCACTCACTCACTCTCTCACTCACTCACTCACTCTCACTCACTCACTCTCTCACTCACTCACTCTAACTCACTCACTTACTCACTCACTCACTTTCACTCACGCACTCTCTCTCTCACTCACTCACTCACGCACTCACTCTCTCACTCACTCTCTCACTCACGCACTCACTCACTCACACACTCACCACTCACTCACGCACGCACTCATGCACTCACTCACGCACTCACGCACGCACTCACTCACTCACGCACTCATACACTCACTCACTCACTCACGCACTTACGCACTCTCTCACTCACTCTCTCACGCACTCTCACTCACTCACTCTCTCACTCTCACTCACTCTCTCACTCACTCACACTCACTCACTCACTCTCACTCACTCACTCTCTCACTCACTCACGCACTCACTCACTCACTCTCACTCACTCACTCTCTCACTCACTCACGCACTCACTCACTCACTCACTCACTCACGCACTCACACACGCACTCACTCTCTCACTCACTCCATCAGCACACTCTCTCACGCACTCACTCACACACGCACTCACTCACACACGCACTCACTCACTCACTCTCACTCACTCACTCTCTCACTCACTCACACACGCACTCACTCACTCACACACGCTCTCACTCACTCATTCACTCTCACTCACTCACTCACTCTAACTCACTCACTTACTCACTCACTCTCACGCACTCTCTCACTCACTCACTCACGCACTCACTCACTCTCTCTCTCACTTACTCACTCTCTCACTCTCTCACTCACTCACTCACTCACTCTCACTCACTCACTCTCTCACTCACTCAATCACTCTAACTCACTTACTCACTCACTCACTCTCACTCATTCACGCACGCACTCACTCTCTCACTCACTCTCTCATGCACTCTCTCAATCACGCACGCACTCTCTCACTCACTCTCTCACTCATGCACTCACGCCCTCACTCACTCACTCATGCATGCACTCACTCTCTCACTCACTCTCACTCACTCACCCACTCACTCACTCACTCTCTCACTCACTCACTCACTCACTCACTCACTCACGCACTCACTCACACACGCACTCACTCACTCACACACGCACTCACTCACTCACTCACTCTCACTCACTCTCTCACTCACTCACTCATGCACTCTCTCACTCACGCACTCACGCCCTCACTCAGTCTCTCACTCATGCACTCATGCCCTCACTCACTCACTCATGCATGCACTCACTCCCTCACGCGCTCACTCACGAACTCACGCACTCACTCACGCACTCACTCACTCACTCACTCACTCACGCACTAACTCACACACGCACTCACTCTCTCACTCACTCCCTCACGCACACTCTCTCACGCACTCACTCACACACGCACTCACTCACATATGCACTCACTCACTCTCACTCACTCTCTCACTCACTCACACACGCACTCACTCACGCACTCACTCATCACTCACTCTCACTCACTCACTCACTCACTCTCACTCACTCACTCACTCTCTCACTCATTCACTCACTCACTCACACACGCACCAAGTCACACATGCACTCACTCTTTCACGCACTCACTCACTCACGCACTCACTCACGCACTCACGCACTCACGCACTCACTCACACACTCACTCACTCACGCACTCCTTCACTCACGCACTCACTCACTCACGCACTCACTCACGCACTCACACACTCACTCACGCACTCACTCACGCACTCACTCACTCACTCACTCATTCATGAACTCACTCACTCACGCACTCACTCACGCACTCACTTACTCACTCATGCACTCACTCACTCACGCACTCACTCACTCACGCACGCACTCACTCACGCACGCACTCACTCACGCACTCACTCATGCAGGCACTCGCTCACGCACTCACACATTCACTCACTCACATATTCACTCACTCACTCACGCACGCACTCACTCACGCACGCACTCACTCACTCACTCACGCACGCACTCACTCATACACGCACGCACTCACTCACTCACGCACTCACTCACGCACTGACGCACGTACTCACTCAGTCACGCACTCACGCACTCACTCACTCACGCATTCACTCACTCACCCACGCACTCACTCACGCACGCACGCACTCACTCTCACTCACTCACTCACGCACTCACGCACTCACGCACTCACTCACGCACTGACGCACGCACTCACTCATTCACTCACTCACTCACGCACGCTCTCACGCACGCACGCACTTACTCACTCACTCACTCTCTCACTCACTCTAACTCACTCACTTACTCACTTTCACTCACGCACTCTCTCACTCACTCACTCACTCACTCACTCACTCACTCACTCTCTCACTCACTCAATCACTCTAACTCACTTACTCACTCACTCACTCTCACTCACTCACTCACGCACTCACTCACGCACTCACTCACTCTCACTCACGCACTCTCTCACTCACTCTCTCACTCACGCACTCACGCACTCACTCACGCACTGACGCACGCACTCACTCATTCACTCACTCACTCACGCACGCACTCACGCACGCACGCACTTACTCACTCACTCACTCTCTCACTCACTCACTCTAACTCACTCACTTACTCACTCACTCACTTTCACTCACGCACTCACTCACTCACTCACACACTCACTCACTCTCTCTCACTTACTCACTCACTCTCTCACTCACTCTCACTCTCACTCACTCTCTCACTCACTCAATCACTCTAACTCACTTACTCACTCACTCACTCTCACTCATGCACTCACTCACTCTCTCACTCACGCACTCACTCACTCACACACACCACTCACTCACGCACGCACTCATGCACTCACTCACTCACGCACTCACTCTCTCTCACTTACTCACTCTCTCACTCACTCACTCTCACTCACTCACTCACTCTCTCACTCACTCAATCACTCTAACTCACTTACTCACTCACTCACTCTAACTCACTCACGCACTCTCTCACTCACTCACTCTCACTCACTCACTCACTCTCTCACTCACTCTCACTCACGCACTCTCTCACTCACTCACTCTCACTCACGCACTCACTCACTCACACACTCACCACTCACTCACGCACGCACTCATGCACTCACTCACTCACTCACTCACGCACGCACTCACTCACTCACGCACTTACGCTCTCTCTCACTCACTCTCTCACGCACTCTCTCATGCACTCACTCACTCACACTCACTCACTCACTCTCACTCACGCACTCTCTCACTCACTCACGCACTCACTCACTCTCTCACTCACTCACTCACTCACGCACTCACACACGCACTCACTCTCTCACTCACTCCATCACGCACACTCTCTCACGCACTCACTCACACACGCACTCACACGCACTCACTCACTCACTCACTCTCACTCACTCACTCTCTCACTCACTCACACACGCACTCACTCACTCACACACGCACTCACTCACACACGCACTCACTCATCACTCACTCTCACTCACTCACTCACTCACACACGCACTCACTCACTCATTCACTCTCACTCACTCACTCACTCTAACTCACTCACTTACTCACTCACTCTCACTCACGCACTCTCTCACTCACTCACTCACGCACTCACTCACTCTCTCTCACTTACTCACTCTCTCACTCACTCACTCACTCTCACTCACTCACTCTCTCACTCACTCAATCACTCTAACTCACTCACTCACTCTCACTCACTCACGCACTCTCTCACTCACTCACTCTCACTCTCTCACTCACGCACTCACTCACTCACACACTCACCACTCACTCACGCACGCACTCATGCACTCACTCACTCACTCACGCACACACTCACTCACTCACGCACTCACTCACGCACTCACTCACTCTCTCACGCACTCTCTCACGCACTCTCTCAATCACGCACGCACTCTCTCACTCACTCTCTCACTCATGCACTCACGCCCTCACTCACTCACTCATGCATGTACTCACTCTCTCACTCACTCTCACTCACTCACGCACTCACTCACTCACTCTCTCACTCACTCACTCACTCACGCACTCACTCACACACGCACTCACTCTCACTCACTCACTCCCTTACTCACGCACACTCTCTCACTCACTCTCACTCACGCACTCTGTCACGCACTCACTCACACACGCACTCACTCACTCAAGCACTCACTCACTCACGCACTCATGCACTCACGCACGCACGCACTCACGCACGCACGCACTCACTCACTCACGCACTCACTCACGCACTCACTCACTCACACATGCACTCACGCACTCACTCACTCACGCACTCACTCACGCACTCACTCACGCACTCACTCACACACTCACTCACTCACGCAGTCACTCACTCACTCATCGAAGCCAATTTGGCCAACTGACTGGAAGAAATCCAATGTGTATCCATTCTAAAGAAAAGTGACCCCAAAATGCGTAAATTATAGAACAATGGCATTGATATTACATGCAAATAAAATTTTACGAAAGATCACCCAACAATGGTTTCAGCAGCACATTGTCAGGGAGCTGCCAGGGATACATGCCCGATTCATAAATGAATGTAGAACAAGGGAGGTCATTGCTGATATGAGATGGATATGGCTTAGAGCAGAGTACCAGAAAAATATTGACTTGTGTTTCGTCGACTATGCACAGGCATTTGACTTTGTGGATAATAACAAACTATGGAAAGCTTTGAGAAGAATGGTAATTCATGAACACTTCATTGTGTTTATGTGGAACTTGTACATAGATCAAGAAGGAGTTGTTTGAACAGAAGAAGAGAATATTGCATGATTTTAAATCCAAAAAGGTGTGCATCAAGTTGGTATACATTCACCATATTCATTAAATCTGTAGCTTAGAAAATAATCAGAGAAGATGGATAATATGAAGACGAATGTAATATCGGGATTGTAAGAAAGATTATTAACAGTCTGCAAGGTGCAGATAATTCAACCTTGCTCTATGAAAGTGAGGAAGACTTGCTGTTGAAGATCAGGATTGAAGTATTCAGTATGAATTAAAACTCAATGTAATGGGGAAAAAACTTACTTCAATAGGTAGTTTCATGATAAATGGAGAAAAGATATAAGTGTTAAGGATTGGTCTTGCTTGGACCCATAAAGTTCATGGATGCAGCGGTCACGAGTTGACATAATGCATTATGTCAGGGAAACCTGCTGCTCAAGGCTTCTTTATCAAAAAGTAAGGAGGCTGCTTTGAAGGTGAAGGTGTGCATGATCCAAGCTATGGTTTTTCAGCTCATGTACAAGATATGGACATTGAATAGGGAAGACAGAAGGAAAATCTATACATTGGAGCTATGGTCCTGGCAAAAATGATTGAAAGCACGATGAATCGCCGAACAAGTAAACAGAGGTGTCAAAAGAAGTTCCGCCAGAAGACGCTTAAGAGCCAAGGATGGCCAGACATCCGTGCAAGCACTTGGACATGTGAGCAGGAGCGTCCCGTCTCTGAAGAACATCATGCTTGGTAAAGTTTAGGGCTAGTGAAAGAGAGGAAAGCCTTCAATGGATTGACAGAGTGACTGTTAAAACCCGTTTTAAGGATTTGCTTCTTTTGAAGGTAGGGTCAGTGTGAGTAGGATCCTACTTTATGACACTTAGACACAACAATAAATGGTTTTGAGAAGTATTTAACAGCTAAAATTAGAAGAACTTGGTCATGGATGAGAGATGTGGAATGAGAAGGACACCTCCTGTGTTGTTTGCTTTTGAAAATATTATTAAAAGATCATTTTATTGATCTTTTAACAATTCGTACATCAATTATATCAAACATATTTGTACATATGTTGCCATCTAGACATTTACTTACACCTTTGGTATCAGATCCTTCCCCCCCTCCGTAACTCCTTGATAAATTATAAATTATTATTTTCATATATTACACTGACCATTGTCTCCCTTCTTCCATGGTTTCTGCTGCTCATCCCCCTGGAAGGGGGGTGATGTGTAGTTATGTGTTGATCATTGCCATCAGTTCCCCCTTCCTCTCCTCATTGCCTTACCGTTCCCCTACCCTTCTGGCATCGCTACTCCCATTCCTGTTCCTGCATTCTGTGTATTGTGAGCTCTTATCTCTTATCTGTGCCTGTGCATGTGTTAGTTATATAATCTGTTGTCAATTTGAGAGGATTTATGCGTGTAGGGGTGAAGTTTAGCCTGTCTGACAATCAGGCCATAGCGAATGAGACCACTGTGTGAGCACCTCCTGAGAATTCTGGGAACTCCTATATTCCTCCTGGGAGGCAGGAGACACTCTTGACTTGTGTCCTACAAGACATCCCTGTGAAGAAGCTACATGGGGAGTGTCTGGTGGAGCCAGACCTCTGGAGGTGGAGAAGCCACATGGAGACCCCTGCCAGTGCTGTGTTTTGTGACTCTAAAGAGAACCTTATAGATTGTTACCAGACCTATGGGCTAATATTGGATTTTTGGACTCGATTTATGGCTTGGGATGTTTTCTCAATATTCAATTGCTCTTATTTATTAAGCTCTTTGTTAAACACATGTGAATGTCTATGGATTTGTTTCTCTCATCAACCCAGACTAGCACAGTGCGCATACTCCGGTCCAGCCATCAGTAAAAGGCAGTACTGGGGTCATGATAATGGTGGGGGTATCTGGGGTTGAGGAAGCCTCAAGGAACCTGAAGAATATTGTGTGTTTCATTAGTGCTTGGATGGGGGGGGTGGGGGGCTATGAACAGAGGCCTGAAGTTACCCACTACCTCTGTGTATTGCACATAAATATATGTACCAAGGTCAATACCTCTATTTTTATGAATAAATGTATTTACATATGTGCACACCTATGTTCATATGTGTATCCATAGTTTTGCTTCCTGGATTGTCCCTCTCTTTCCTTTTACCTTCCTCCTTCCCCATCTCTTAGTAATTCTTCTCAGCTTGATTGCTGTGGCTTCAACATCCTGTGATATTTTGGTTCATTGTGCCAACCTGACCAATAGAAACATGTGGGATTAATGAGGTTGCAGTTTGATTGGAGGACAAAGAGATAAGTGGCTTGGCAAGGCCCACCCCTCGCTCTCTGCTCTCTGGTGATCAGACCAGCATTTGGCTGCTTTAGCTAGTTGTTTGCCTCAACTTGTGAGCTACACTACATATAAGATAGCCAACCCTTGGATTGTATCACTAGATCTTGAGGGTCCTTTGAGGCCTGCTTCACCCTGCTGCTGGTGTGTACATCACTTGAGCTTGAGGCTGGTGGATCCTTTCATCTTGCATTGCTTAATTTTGATATCCCATCTGAACCTGCTTCACTCAGCTGCTGAGCTGTTGACTGTTGGTGACCTGCCCTGCTCTTTGCTGCCTGTGGGAGGACTCTGCCTGCCTTGTCCAAGGGAAGACTCAGCTGTCTGCTTCCTTGACCTTGGACCCCGCAGCCCTCCAGTATATTAACTGTTCAATGGAAGTGTGTTGAATGAGCCCTCTGTACTTCTGTGTGGACTAATTAGCTGTTGTATTCCTTCGTACTTTAGATATAGATAGAGATAGATATAGATATAAAATCATAAGTGGCCTGGATTTTTTTTCTCTAGAGAGCCATGCCTAATACACACACCCAGGATTTCTACATCTTACTTGTTGTTGATTTTGATTCCCTAATTGTTCCCTTGTCTTTGGCATTGTTTACTCTGGCCTTTAACAATACAGTACATCACTGTGCCATTGACTAAGGTAGGAAATCATGGAGGAGGGTTCAGTTTAGATGGGATAAAGAGCATCTTTACTTAGATTTTTGTTCTGCCTTGCTTTCCCTGTATTTTAAACGTTCAATTATATAAGAATCCTGTGTAAGGTTCTGATTTGAGGGACTCAACTTATGAAACAGTGATGCTTTGATTGTCTAGCTCAATTTGTTTTAAATTTACCTTCTAACTGAGCATTCATTTTTTCATAAGTAATACTAGAAAAGCAAATAATTAGTTCTGGGCTGCAAAATGACACTTATAGATATAATTTCCCAGAACGTTAAATCACTCTGGAGACTTCTAGCCTCCTCTCACATCACTGTTTCAGATATGCTCTCACACTCAGGTTGCTTCTTAGTAAACCAAATAAACAGTAACTTTTCAACCGCTTCTGAAATCTGGGTTCTTCTTTCATGTTTAAAGATTTTATACCTTTCATTTCATTAGCCACTTAGATTTAGTCTGAAACGTCACCTGCCTATGTCCTAGGCTCGACTAGATGCTTGGATCACTCTTGGCATTTCAGGTGTGTTTTGGTCAGATATTTGATTAGACTATTGACCAAAGTTACAAACACTGGGACAATGTTTTTTTAATTATTTTATTTAGCTCTTTTAGTAGTGGAAAGTTCAAGTGTCACACTAAGTGATAGCCACACTATTACTGTAATCATTTTATTCAAGAGAATTTAGAAAGCTCAACACTCCATTTTGGAAAAGGTGGCTGGTGGGGGTCCAGGAGAAACTTATCTCCCCACTCACTGTGGACAAAATCATTTTACCCTTCCATCTATGCAGAACTTCAAGTTCTTGCTTTTCCTAATAAATGTCCAGGTTGTGTCTCATGTATACAAGGCGTTATCACCCCAAAATAATTTTTTCAAAGACATGTATGTAATTTTTTTTACAAAACAAACTTATAATCTTCAAAGTACTATCTATTACACTTAATACATTTGCCAAATCTATAATTTCATTCTTGGAAACATCTTTCAAACTTATCTGTTAGGATAGCTGACAACACCTCCCTCGTTCTTTTCTTCACCTCTTCTACATTATGAAATTGCTGTCTTTTCATGTCCCACTCCATTCACAGAAACAAAAAGAAGTCACAAGGAGCAAGGTCAGATGAGTAAGATGTGTGGGGCAAACGAGGCATGTTGTTTTTGGCAAAAACTGGCACACTGAGATGGCTGCGTGAGCAGGTCCATTGTTGTGGTAGCAAACCAGTCCCCCATCTTCCACAAATCAGACCTTTTGGTCATACATTATTAGGCAATCTTTTCAGAAACTAATAAAAACTTTGATTAACTATCTGACCTCGTGGAACAAACTCCAAGTGCACTACCAATCAGGACAGTTATCTCTTCAGGAAATTGATGTTTGTCATTAATCAACATTTCACCTTTTTTGAAATCAGAAAACCACTCATACATTTGAGTTGCTCCCACATGCTGTCCTTGTACGTTGTGTCCAACATCACAACAGTTTCTGTGGCATTTTCTACCAGTCATAGCAAAGTGTCACAGCTGCATGCCGCTCGTTTAAGTCGGCCATCACAAAAAATGAGGTTCAAATGAAACTGCTTTCATGAAAAAATTCATTGTGACCACAGAGAACCTTCCCAGGTGATGCCACTGAGTGTGCACTAACTCAGAGATAATTGTTTGCTGACCACCTAGTGGGAAAAAATGCATACTACAAAAGCTCCGCTCTGCCCAGCAAAATTCCGGTTTTGAGGGGGTACCCTCTCATGTGTTGTATCATGCTTCGTAAACATTCTAAAAGAGAACAAATGTAACCCTGGCTTTTTCTGGCACCCTGTATAGAAAACAAGTATAAAGGGACAGCAAATCATTATGGTCAAATATGTAAGACTCTCCTTATTTGGATACATGTAAGTTACTTATCTTGTCACTCTGGAAAATGTCAAAATCTGTTTCCTGGAATGTTATTTAAACAAGGCTCACAGGTTTATTACATATTCCATGAAAAATACATTTGATATTTACATAATATTAAGAAATACAAAGCTTACAAATATAACCAGGTGTGTTTATAGTAGAACTTCTCAGCTATTAGTGTATTGATATAAATTATAAAAATCTAGAAGCTCAGATATGTGACAACTCTCAAAAATGATTTAAACAGAGTCCCTTGAAAGTGAAACATCTTGAAAATGTAAAGTAACCCACGCCCACCAGAAAAAAAATGGGGAAATGATTCTAAAGATTTCTGAGTTCTCCATTCTATTAACTAACATCACTAGATCTGTATACATTTCATCTCACTTCTCAAACTAACAATATTATATGTTTAATAGTTAAATGTGATTTTTATTCTTTATCAACATTCGTATAGATTATATTTTTTAGAAATTGATTCTATGTCTACTACAAATACATATGAAAATGTTCATTCTCATGTTACTCGCATCTTATATAATTCACACATTCCTGAAACTCAAACACACTGCCATCAAGTTGATTCCAATAAGACAGTGTAGAACAACTTCCCTTGTGAATTTCTAAGTCTGCAATTGTGTAAGGGAGCTGGAAACGTCATTATTCTTTTGTGGAGCAGATGGTTGTCTCGAACTGGTGACCTAGTGGTTAGCAGTGCAACTCATGAACCACTGAACAGCCAGGGCATTTATAGAGGCAATTCTACCCTGTCCTAGAGGTAGCTAGGAGTCAGGTGTGACTTGATGGCAGTGAGACACAGACATTAGTTCGCAAAATTTTACTAGGAAAATATTTTAAAGGCAAGCTACTTTCTTGCTTTCCTATTAGTAAATTCAGTGATTAAACGCTATGTTTTATTATAATTAAAAGCTCATTTAAGGGTTTGATAATGTTTATTTTCACCTGTTTATTTGCTTACTTATCCTATTCCATTCTATTTGATTAAGCTACTTATTCTTTTTGTTTTTTTAAGTGAGGGCATATTTTTTTAATTTGGAAAGGGTGTCAAAGAGTATATAAAACCAAACCTATTGCTATAAAGCATGTTCCTCGGGGGCGAGACCATGCTCTGTACAACTGAAACTGAAAGAATTCAAGAAAATATTCAAGCCTTGAGTTGTAATATTGAAGGTTTCTGTAGGAAAAATATTGAATGATGCAGGACGCATCAAGAGAAAGTGGAAAGAATAATCTAATCCCTGTACCAAAAAGCTGATCAACATTCCACCACTTGAGGAGACAGCACATGAGCAAGAGCTAATGGTGCTCAAGGAATAAATTCAGAGCACACTGAACACATTCGCCAAAAACAAGTCTCCAGGAATCGATGGAATACTCACAGAAAATTTTCAGCAAGTTGAAGCACCCACCTGTGTATGCCTAGAAATTTGGAAGACAACTACGTGGCCAACTGACTGGAAGAGATCCATACTTGTACACATTGCAAAGAAAGGTAACCCAACAGAATCCTCACACTATTGAACGATATCATTGATATTGCATGCAAGTAAAATCTTGCTTAAGACCACCAACAACTGTTGAAGCAATGCATTGACAGGGCACTACCAGAAGTTCAGGCCAGATTGAGAAGAGGACTCTGAGCAATTCAGGGTATTCTCTATTACATCATTTCTACATGAAATTTGGGTATTGAATAAAGTAAACCATAGAAAAATCAATGCATTTGAAATGTGGTACTGGAAAAAAATAGAAAGTATCATGGACTGCAAAAAAAGAACAAATTATCTGTTTTGGAAGAAGTAAAGCCAGAGTGCTTTTTGGAGGCAAGGATGCAAGACTTTGGCTTACATACTTTGCACATTTTGTCAGGAGAGACCAGTCCCTGGAGAAGGGCATCATGCTCGGTAACAATGCAAGGGCAATGAAAAAGAGGAAGGTCTTCGTGAATTGACAGGGTGAGTTTGTCAATGGGCTCTGCCATAAGAACAAATGTAAGGATGGTACGGGATCATTCAGTGTTTAGTTCTGTTGTGCATAAGATCGGTAGGGTCGGAGCTGATTGATGGCACTTGACAACAACAACAACTACAACAACAACATTGCTGTGGAATCTAGTTGGACTCATTGTGACTCAGTGTATGTAGAAATGCTTAAGGTTTTCAAGGTTGTAATCTTTATGGAAGCAAACTTCCACGTCTATTTCCTGAAGAGCAGTTTGTGTGTTTGAATTTTGCTACCAGGGTTCATTTAAAGAGAATGTACCATAAAAAAATAGTTGTTCCATTAACATGAGGTGGAAAAAAATTTTAAGTCAGTATTTTAAAATTCAGTATGAGTTCTGCAGACCATCTCTAACGAAGTTAGTTTACATTTTAGCCTGTGACATTTGATAAGTATCTTATTGAGACATAACTGTTTTCTAACTCCTTACTTTCGAGGGGAAACATATCTAAGATGAATTTCCATTAGACAAATGGTTATTATGAGGAAAAATATGCTTTTCTATGACAATAGGGACAGGATTCATTGTGTTTTCAAATTTTGAATTCACAAGGGAATATTGAGCATCTCCGAGTATAAACATGAAAAAATCCCACAACATCTGCTGCTAAATTCTGCCAGCTGTACAGTGATAATGGAGATGCATACTTTTGTTGATGATGAAGATACTTTGGTCTTACCAAATTAACTTGGAGATAATGTGTATCTAACTGCAATCGCATGACTTGCAATATCACCTCGTTGACTTTATCTTTAGTGATGTTTTGAATTGTCTCAATGTTTGATTCTTGATGTTGTTTATTTAAATAATTTTATTAGGACCAACGTTTTCTTTATATCATTGCAAAATTTAAAGACAAAAATTATGTAAATAGGAAATATGTTAGTTCGTAATGGTAGCAATTATCTATTAATGTTTGAGCATATATTTTGACCCACAAAATTTGACTGATAGCAATATTTTTAAGGCAGAAAATATCATCTGCTAGCATTGTGAAAATATTAAAAGTAATTCATTCTTAAAATACTGATCTAATTTTATAGAACAAAATAATGTATCTCAAATGTTGTTTCTTAAATTTTATTTCATTATATTTGAGAAGCAGCTAGATTAGGGATAAAGGGGAGTTCTTTCCCCTGAGTGGCTGGACTCGTGCAAACTGACTGGCAGGGTCACAATAAAGGGGTTGCAGGGAAATCAAGCTCCCATAAAGCACTTATGGGAAAATACCAGGACACCAGGAGTGTGATGTCACAGGTATGACTAAACTCAACCAATCAGATTGACCAATAAGCTCAACCATGTTCCCCAAGGAAGTGGGTGAAGTAGGGGATCAATACCAAGCTGAGAGAAAGCCACTCTCTGGTTGGGATGCTCCCTGGCGGGTCGAGGGTGGGAATGCACCCTCTCAGGGGCCGCATTCTCTCGGGATTTCATGCACTGGGCTCCACACATGGATTCTGAGCTCCTTTGTGCTTCTCTGGAATGACTTTCTTTAGTCTCAAACACTTGCATGGTTCCAGGCAGCTCTGCACTCTTTCCAGAGATAGTGTGTACATCCCCCCCACCCCCAATCATTTTACTGGGGCAGATTATAGCAATCCGTAAATCAATTATGTAAAGAAAACTTGTATATATGTTGCCATCATCATTTTGAAAACATTGTCTTTCTACTTGAGCCCTTTTTTGATAACAGCTCCTCTTTTTGCCCTCCCTACCCACCTCCCACCAATGTGAACCCTTAATAAATTATATATATTTCATATCTTACACCAAACTCTGTATCTCTTCACCAACATTTCTGTCATTTGCTCCCCTTGGGAGGTGGGTGGGTTCTACATCTGTCATTGTTATCTATTTTCCCTTTCTCTCCTTAACCCCCTACATAACTGGTACCCTCTTGGCATTGATACACCCTTTACTGTTTCTGAGGGGCTTATCTGTCCTGGCATCTGTATGTCAAAACCACTTATCTGTACCTATGTAGCAGGGCTTATGAGGTAGAAATGGGGCCGTGATAGTTGGGGGAGGGAGCATTAAATACCTCGAGGACTGTTGTGTGTAATACCTGAGCCTTCCCTTTCCCTCATAACAGTGACTTGGATTTACAGAGGTGCTTCTGCCTCGTGAATTCTTTCAGCGTTGAGAAGCAAGAACCAAGGTAAATCACCACAGAAAACGAACATATTTACTTTAAAATTTTATTGAGCTATAATTAACATACCTTACAATTCAATATTCCAACTGTATCGAGAAGCATTGTGCAAGCTTCAGCACAATCAACTTTGGAAACTTTTATTCCGTCTTATGCTCAGTGATGCTGACTCCCCGCCCCCTTCCACGCCCAAAGCAATCATTAATCTAGCTACTGTCTTCAAACGTCCTGGCATTTCTATTTCTTTATAGAGATAACTTTACAAAACAAGGCCAAGCAACCAACAAGGACCGAGTAACAATGACCACATCAAACAGAGGAAGACCTGAATCTAAGAGAAAGTAACATTTTGGATACAATAAATTCACATTGGATCCAGATGTATATCAAAGGATAAAAGTCTTACACCATTGACTAAATAGAGTTGGTAAAACTCACTTTGCAATGTTCTTTGTCAGATATTAGGACTATTAATGTTCCTAGTCTATGTATATAGGGGATAAACTGGGTTCAATCCATATAAGAATCAATAATTTAAAGTGTATTAATATTAAAAAATAAAACCATGAAAAATGTAAATTAAATGGATAACTTTTATTTCTAGGAGCTGAATGACACATAAACTAATAGTAGATTCAGGTGTTTAGGTTGATAATGAAATCAACCTTTAAATTTTAGAAATCACTGGTCTGTTCGTGTTTTCCATCACTGTGATGATATATAACGGTAACCTGCAGAAAAGAAAAACTACCTTCTCAACTGCTTTCTTATTTAAGAAACTTAGCAAGAATTTCATCCTTTTATTTAAAAAATCTAGATTAAATTGGAAGATGCTGTATTTGTCTAAAAGGATTTTGCAAATCTTAGGACCAGAATATTAATCCATGTGAAAGGGTCATTATATACTTGCCTGCTGAAAGGCTTTGATTCGAAGTCCTTGTGATTTATTATTTAATCAACATTCAACTTTTATTAAATCTAAATTAAATTCATATTTGGGTACATGTTTCTGTTTAGCTAATAAATTTAGACAGACACGATGCACAACAGATGTTTTACATCAAATTTTGAAAATTAACATGAATGAAAAAGCACTCATGAAAAAGTGATAGTACTCTTTAAAAACATTTATTCCAAAGGCTCTATTGAATCCTGGAATGATTTCCTTAGCAAATTATCGCAATAGGAGCAGTAGTAATTTTATACTGTCTCTGGTAAATTTTGAAAATTAAAGCTGATTAGTTCTTTTCATTCTTCATGAATAAACTTTTGTAAATATATTAACATTATGCACATTTTAAGAGAGTTCTTTTTCAGTGATCTTGGGAAGAAAAAAATATTTAATGTGAGGTCTGAACTTTAGATTTGCAGGGCTTCTTAAACATTTTTAATTTGCTGCCCTTTTTTGACCATGGAATTTACAACATGGGCAAGTGTTATGGTTTCAAGTAATACTAGCCACTTTATTTATAATTATGATTTGCAATTATAATGTCTTGATAATTTAGAAGAAACTTTTATTTGGTTAACTGTACTTCAGGGAACCAACAAGTTGTCTGGACTGCAACGTTAAGTGAAAATACTAACCAGCTTATGAAGACAAATTCCCATGTACAGGGGCTTTCCTAGTAAGTGAGCAGGTATGACGGAAGCAAGAATAGCAAAATTAATGTTAACATTATCTAGACTAAATCAGGGTATATTTGTTACAAAAACCATAATAGCAGGATTAATTATAACACCCTGGTTATAATATCAAAAAGGAAGAATGTTAAAAAAAAGTAACAGGATTAATTAAAAGGTTCTTATTCCAGGTACGAAAGATTACCTCCTGACCAAGCACCAGTGGGGCTTTCCAAGATGGCAGGAGAAAATGGACAGGTCATCTAGCAGGCAACAAAATGGCACAACATGCCCCATTCCCTGCTGGTTTCCTTTGAGAATCAAATCACTGATTCATTAGCAACTATTTTTTTGCAATTAAGGTCTGTTTATTGGGGTCTTAATACCATAAGCTTGACAGCCCCTATACAGTTTTTGATGACATTTACTAATGTATTAATGATGCAGGGTCTGATTAATAATCCTAAAAACAACCAGAACCAAGGGGCCTGCCAGGCCAGTTATTAGAATAGTTACATACAGAGACCAAGAAAATAGCTTATGACTCCATCCCTGTCCTGCCTTTAATTTTTTGGACAGTTTCCACATTTTCCTGAACTAAGGCCAAACTGTTTTAATAATGCCATTTTGTTAGCATAAAAACAGCACCATTCTTTAAGTGCATAGTCCACCTTGTTTAAGGAATAACAAATCAAGGCCTTATTTAGTCTGCAAGACTACCTTGGCTAAGCACTTAATTTGCTCAGGAAAGCCATGTTTCTGAGGGGAGCCTTAAAATACACTGTGACCCATTGAAATATATTTTAGCAATTTGATTACAATAAGCAGATGATTTAGACTGAGCTATGTCATAACAACACCCTGGTCCTTGCAGATTGCCTAAAGTCATTTGAATAGTGAGGGCATCACATTCCTGGGTATTGGGCAGAGAAACTTGTTGGCGTGCAAGGCCATCATAAAAATGAGGTATTGGATTTAAACAAAACCAACAATCTTGGGCTAGGTAAGGATGAGAAGCTTTCAAAACTTGGTAGGTATTAGTTAATAAATCGGCTAATGGTGGGTCTGGGCTGGCTACAGGCAATTGAGTAGTTGGTGTAACACCTTGGATTTGAGTAATTGCAACTGGTTCTGGGTGTTGGGTCTGAGGAGCAACCGTAACTGGTTTTAGGTGTTTGTCTATAGGAAGGAATTTTTGATCACCTGCTAAGATGCCAGGTCATGCCATAACCTCAGATACTGTGCAACTTTATAAACTTCAGCCCAGCCAACTCTTGTCTCATCATCTTGTCACTGTCAACTAGTTCCATGAGTGCTGCTGGTCAGACTTAGCCCATCTCTTTATTGCTACTTTTCTCCCACTTTCACTGAACAAGTGAATACAGGTGGTCACCTAGCAAGTATTTCAAACTGTCCACAGGCTCCCTTTACCATTCAGTCCTAGAGAGAAGAGCTTTTTCATGGCTCCAGGTATTTTTCAGCACAGATTACAAGTTCGAATTTTTAAAAGCCAAATACTCCTTTCCCCCCCTTCAGTCTGCCAACAGCAATCTTTGCCAAGGTCTGCAAATGTCCATAGCACTCCAAACACTGGTCAGGGCTTACCATTTTAGAGCCTTCTATGTAGGTGTGTCCTAAAACCATTTTAAAGATTCAAATTGATGGCTAAAAGCAAGTAGACTTACAAACTTTCTACTTTTACTTTTCAATCATCGTTTTTATCAATTACTTTATTAATTACAATAGAAAAAAATGGAATAAACTTAGTTAAGCCAGACCTTAAACTTAATTCTTAAAGAGTCAAATTTAATTTTTATTTATTTTAACCTAATTTTTATTTTTACTATTTCATTGATACAAACTACAGATATAGGCTTCTGACTGCATGAAGCCAGACAGGGCCTTTTGTTAGCCATTGTGTTAGTCCAGGTAGACTAGAGAAACAAATTCATAAATACGCATATATGTATAAGAAAGAGTTTTATATACAAGAGCAATTGAATATTGAGAAAACCCAGCCCAGTCCAGATCAAGTCCATAAGTCTGTTATTAGCCCATATGTCCATTACCAGTCTATAAATTCTTCAGACTCATGTAAATACATGCAATGATGCTGAATGAAGTAAGATCACAGGCCAATGGGTGGAAAGCCTTGTGGGTCCAGTGGTGGTGAATCATTTCAGCTCTAGCATGGGTCTTCATGTGACTCCTCAGCTCCAGGGTTCTGGCTCCATCAGCCTCTCTCCATGTGTCTTGTCAATAGCAATGCCTTGCATGTATTGAGTGAGTATACCACCTCCAGCAAACTATTTATCTCTTTAGCACCTCCAAATGAGGTCATTAAGCTGCAACCTGATTGACAGGCTAAAGTCCACCCCTTAACTCTTAAGTCTCAAATTGACAACAGATAATGTAACTACCACAGCCATTTTGACTAAACAGCTTGGCTTTTTTTTTTTAGAGACTGGTTTAAGGGCCCTTTAGTCTAAAATTTATAACATTCTTCTTGCCATATTAGACAGGATTAACCAAAGATAACTTCTAAGAATCAAAACTTTGACTTCTCATATTCTTTCCAGAAAATCATAGACTAAACAGTGTGCCCTTATTTGAAATCTGGCTGTGTAGCTAAAGGCAATTTTTTTTTAAAGGCAATTTTTAAGAGTCGCACTGTTCAGGAAAAACAAAAGATGGAAACAAAAGAAGAGGTTGGGGAGGAGCTAACTCACTTTCACTTTATGCCATTATTTTTTTGTGTGTTAGCCCAATAAAAAGATTTTGTATAATTCCAAAAAGCATTATTTACATGATTATAAATAATTGCATTTACAAAACAATTTTACGAGGAAGTTAATTAACAATAGTTAATTAGAATTATAGTAAACAGAATTATTCACAATGATATTTTTTAAATGTGGCCTTTGACAGCATAATCAATGCCACTTTAGTATAATTTTATGGTAAGTGAAAACTGTATAGAATTTATTATTCTATTTCCAAACAGTGCAGTATTATTTTTATATTTAGCAAAAGTCACTCCTGCTAAGAAGAAAAATCTATAATTAGTCTGATTAATAGATAACCAAGACATCCACACTTGCACTTTAACTGTAAGACAACCTTTTGCAGATTTCACTCAAGTTTATAAGGGTTATACCCCAAAGTAAAGTTTAAGGCACATCTTTCCTTGTTGAGATAGCGGCATTTCCCATCTCCCCATGGTGCTGAAGTTCACTGAGTATCATTGGTGAAAACAACAGGTCCTGGCAAATGCTATTTAGCCATCTGTAGTAAAGGTGAATGAGGAATGTAAACCCAATAAGAGTGATCTGCACTTAATATAGATGAAATAAAAAGCACTACCAACATGGCCATAAACATGCATTCAGGAGTCTTAGGAAAAATTATTAAATTTCTGACTGAGACAGTCCTTACAGGAACCTCTGGAAACAACCTGCTTAATGCAAGAACATTATCCATGTTTTTTTTAATTATCTGTTGAAATATAAGCACATTTCCCTTGATCGAGCAAAGGGCTTAATATTTAATTATTATTTTTTCCAATACATCTGAACTCTTTCAATTATATAGATCACTGGTTATAAAAGGAATGCTCATAAA
The DNA here is from genome assembly GCF_050624435.1 of Tenrec ecaudatus. Lineage (NCBI taxonomy): Eukaryota > Metazoa > Chordata > Mammalia > Afrosoricida > Tenrecidae > Tenrec > Tenrec ecaudatus. The sequence continues at coordinate 56,784,018 of NC_134545.1, read as the reverse complement.
AAAGGTTTGCCTCTGTGATCTCCCGTCCTCAGTCCTCAGAGGTGCTTCTCTCAGAGGCAAAACAAGGACTCCAGGGGGAGGTCTGTGTTGGGTATGCAGGGGAGGCAAAACTGGTTTCCCCACTGGAGCAGAGAGATCCTTTCCACATATTGGGGGCCTATTATAAAGGGATGTAAATCACATTTCTTAGAGAAAGAGGAAAACTTTACTCGTAGTCAGTAGGGTAGGCTTACAAGGAGAAGGGACTAAACCATAGCTACTGAAATTCAGTGTTTGTGGATGCTCTCTGCTTTCCAATGAAAGGGGTGGGGGTGGACACTGCTTGTGGGCAGGGGGTTAGTGGTGTCGGGGGAGGGTGTTGAAAAGGAAACAGGCACTTCAAAGAGTAGTCACTTGAGTTTTTATGTTGACTTTTAACTCTCTCAGTGTGAAACAGACAAACAGAAGGGGAGTTTTCATGAACATGAAACCATTCAGGAACTCATCTGACCCACAGGTTAGACATCTAATTAGAAAGAAGCACAGAACTAGAAAAGTTTTCTGAGTTAAAAACCACTAATTCCATTCTGAAAACATGAACAGTTACTTGAAACCAAACCAGGGCAAGCTTACTCCTCACTGAGGTGGACCCTTGTCAAAAAGGGACAGGTACCAGAAAAAATAAACAATAGTAAAGGGGAAAGAAAGCACCTTTCCCAGACTGAACTTAGAGCGTGTTTCCTGGAAGCAAAGATCAGTTACCCATTCAAAATACATTCTTGTTCCCAAACCTCTGGTGAAACCACTTAATGTTTTACAACAAAGGCTGGATGAATAGGGAACCCCTCTGAGAAGCGTTCTGCAGTAACACAGCTCATTTCAAACAACACTGCAAAGCAGATAGACAAAAATTTTACAGACATAAGACAATTACAATGTAAGTTTCTGACCTGTTGTACAGTCTGCCAAGGCTGTAGCAACCAACCTGTCAGCTAAGAGAAAAACAATAGGGAGAGGAATAGATCAATAGAAGAAAGGCAAAGGAACTCTGGAGGCAACATGAAAAGGAAAGTATAAAAAAATCAAACCAGGAAAATTGAAAACCAGGAAAACTGAAAAACAAAACAAACTTCTTCAGTATAAGTTGTTTTAAAATTGTCCAGCATACCTTGAAGGGGGAGTCTTTTCCTTCATGCAAGAGTTACTCATTTTTACAATATAAGCAAAAGCATAAATACAAAGAAATCCACCTCCCAAGGCTTATATCCGGCAAGGCACCCTGATAGATTAAGTCAACAGCTGACTCACTCAGTTCTTCCAAATCCCAGATTTGTGGATAAAACTGTTCAATGTTCTTTAAAAGACACCGCAAATTTATAAAATGAAAATGTTCTATCCTAAGTAAAATTCATCTACTTCTAGCCAACAATTAAAACCTGCCAATAAAAAGCACAAAAAAGGTGACAGCCCAAAGAAGCTTTCTATCCAGATGTCCAGGCAGTAAATTCTATGACTGTGAGGCCAATAGCCAGCAACATAATCACTGGAAGGGATGAGAGGGTAATGATAAAATTTAGAAGAGTTGGGGAAAACATATGATCAAACACACACACACACACACACACACACACACACACACTAACCAGACTGACCAAGTTACACCAAAGAGAAATAGCCATAGCCAACCATATTACCAGATTTGTTAAGCAGTGGTCTAAACAAGCAGCCAACTTAATCAGGTTACAAGACTTGTTAAGTGGAGGTCTGAAAAGTAACCATGTTACTGATTTCTCAAGCAGTGTCCTCAGAGAATAGGGAGTTATGATCATGTCTGATACCTCCCACCTCAACCCTCCCATCCCATACTCAAACTGGAGAGAACAGCCTCACAGACTAACCTCCAGAGGTTCCAGGCAGAAGACTCAAGCAAAATTCCAGCATCCCTGGGCAGCTACTCAAATAGGAAAGCAGGAACCCGGGCACTGATACATCACCAGGGGCACCACTGCCAGGTGGAGACATCAAGAATGAGTGGGTTCCTGGCCAATGCATCAAAATGTTTCAGTTTCTAATAAATAATAACCACTATAGTGTCTTCATAATTCAGAAGTCTTTTATTCAGTTAACTAAACTGCAGTGAACTAATACATTCTCCAGACTGCAGCATTGAATGAAATTACTAATTAGCTTATGAAGGCAAAAACCCATTTATCAGGGGTGTTCCTATTATGACAGATGCAAGAATAGCAAAATTAATGTTACCCTTTAGATCAAAGCAGGGTACATCTATTACAAAAACCATAATAACAGGATTGATTATAACATCAATAATAGTGATCTTTCTCTCTTTTTCTTTACCTCTCTCTTTGTTCTCCTATTTTGTCATGTTAATTGGAACGTTTGCAAATAATCCCTATATGAAAACTTCCTAAAATAATACTAATTTGATTGTGCCATCAGTCACTGATTGTGGCTCTCATTTATATTTGCTTTTTAATATGCTTTGCGATTTTTTTGAATGCCAAGTGTTATGTATTGAGAAAATAAATTGACAATTAATATAAGGTTTCATGTAAACCTGACTAGTAGTTGGTTATTAAAAATATTGTTGAAAATGTAGATCGAAAAGCATCAGATGCTTCTATATCCTTCTCATTGCCTTTAGGCTTAACTAAAAATACCTCCTTAGATAGTTTACATTTTACAGTTCTGTTATTTATAATGCAGTTTTATATATTGGAATGGTTTTGTAATTATGGAAAATTATGGGTGATGGAGTCTTCTATAATCTTATAATTAAATATCAGGAGTTACTGGACTCATGTCTTAGGTCTATGACTTTAACAAGCATCTCATATTTCACCCCCTTCCTTTATGTGAGGGAAAATAAAAAAGGTTAAGAGGGCTAAGATGATATAACCTTTACCAGATGAGAAAAATCAAAATGAAACAAAACAACAACAAATGCAAATACACTGCAATTAAGTCAATTCTGAATTATAACACCCTATAGGACAAGTAGAAGTGCTCCTGTGGGGTTTTGAGACTATAACTCTTTATCAGAGCAGAAAGACTCATCTTTCTCCCATAGAGTGGTCGGAAGGTTTGAAATCCTGACCTCTGGGTAACAGCCCAAATTGCAGTCCAGTATGACACCAAGACTGCCCCAGGTAAGACCATTTCGGTGGCGTTGCGCCACCAGTCCCTGGAGTAGGATCAGGCCCAGAAATTTCTAAATGTCATATTTGTTCACTGGATAGTTCTTTCTGCTTCTTGTAAACTTGTGAAGCATAGTAGCGGATTGTTGCTCTATATCGGTTTGTCTCCATAATAATTTTTTCAGTGACCTCATCAATCAGAAATAATTGTAGCTATGCCAAAAGTTTGTAGTGGTCATCCTCTACTTGCATACCAGGTGCTCCAGTGAATGCGAATCTTGGTGGAGCTGGATCATCCATACCCGAAGACAATAGAGCACCACATTTGCACATCTCAGAGCTCAGGTGCGGAATTTTCCTCAGTCATCCTTTATCTGAGCAGTGTCAATGTCGGATTATGAATTTCCCGAGGAACCACTATTGTGCAATTCTGTGCATAATGCTGAATCACTGTTGCTGATATTTCTGTGGTCTAAAACCACTTTTGGGTTAAAAATGACACTTTTTTGATGCCATGGACTAAAATTTCCAGTCAGATTTTCCCAATGACATTAAAAGGGCAAGCAGACACTGGAGGCTGCTCTATGGATAAATCTGAGGTGCTTTGCTTGGATACAATATAATCCTCAAAGATTAAACGGTACCATTCTGTGTGCGTATGTCTAAAACTTGCCATAACTCTGGAAAGGGGAGCAGTTAACCTACCTGGCTGTCTAATTATGTTCGTTATTTTGTACGCAAATTCTTCATTATTTGTGAAGTGAAAAAATGTCATAATCAACAAATATCAGTATTCTAACATGACGGCTCCCAAAAACTGAGTTGCAAGTAATTTATTCTTGGTCCAATAGCATTTCTGCAGGCGTTGCACCTCACTCCCTGAAGGAATGAAGAGGCCCCCAAATTTCCAAAGGTCATTTTGTTCACTGGATCCCTCTTTCTGCTTCTAGAAATCTTATAAAACAGAGTAGCGGATTGTTGCTCTTGGATCGGTTTCTCCCCGTAATCATATTTTCGATGACCTCATCAGTCAGAAATAATTGTAGGAACGCCAAAGCGTTCTTGTGTTCAACGTCTACATACATAACAGGTGCCCCAGTAAATGGGAATCTTGGTGGAGCTGACTCATCCATAACTGGAGATAATAAAGCACCACGTTTGCCCATAACAGAGCTCAGGTGTAGAATCTTCCTCACTGTCATCCTTTATCTGAGCAGTGTCAGTGTCAGATTATGAGTTTCCCGAAGAACCAATATCGCTCTATTCTGTGCATAATGCTGACTCACTGCCGCTGTTATTTCTCTGGTCTAAAGCCCCATTTGGGTTAAAATGACATTTTTTGGTGCCATATGAACTAAAATTTTCAGTGAGAAAATATTCCCAATGACATTACATGGGCAGGTCAACTCTTTTTTCCTGAAGAAGAGACATTTTTACAGATAAAATGCTTGAGATGAAAAATACACTGAATAAAATTTACTTTAGATTAGATATGTAGAAAGAGAGATTGACAAACTCAAAAATATAACCATAGGGACTACCCAAAATGAAGCCTAGTTCCTAAAGAAAAAAGCAGAAATAAATGTCTAGAGACATATAAGTTATATATTTTCTAAATAGTGAAAACTATACAATGTAGATTATAAAAATTCAATGCATCCAAAGTATTAAAAATCTAAAGGAAACTATACTGAATCACACAGTAATGAGATTATTTATAATGAATGACAAGTATAAAAGCAGTCAGAGCAAAAAACTCTTAAAAGACATATTGTATAAAAAGAGCAAATAAAGTGTGATAGCACTTTTAACATCAGAAAGAATAAACAAAACGTAAGAGAGCTGATAAACATCTATAAGGGACTGGAATGAAAAAAGAAAGTAAATCTTGCATAGTTTGTTGCTGCTAAGTGTCATGGAGTCAATTCCAACCCATAATGACCCAACGTACTACGGGAGGAAACAATTCCTGGTCCTCTGCCATCTCATGCCCGAGTCCTAGTGCTACCACTGTGTCAATCAATCTTGCTGGGGCCCTTCTTTTTCCTTTAGTAAGCATGATGTTCTTCTTCAGGGTCTGGTCTCTCCTGACAACATGTACAACATGTGTTAGACAAGTATCATACTCGGTTAAAATTCCATTAAAAATGAAGGCAAATAAAAAACTTTTAAGACATAAAATGGTGAAATCCTCACTGACAGATATTTAAAAGAATAAATGTGAAAAAATTGGCAGAAAGAGTATGATATCAAGTAGAAGGCTGGAGCTTCAGAAATGGATGGAGACATTAAAATGGTATTAAAAGGATTGGTGCAATTACATATTTAAACTTTATTTCACATTACAGCGATGCATCATTAAAACAGAATGGCAATTCCAATTTCTAATTCAATTTCAATCTCAGCTCCAACATATAAAGATCTTGGATTCCATCACTTTTGTTCTTACAACAAGAATAAGACTGACACATTAAAACTCCTGGTGTTTCTTAAAACCATCTGAGAATTGATCATCAGGAAAGCTGCCACACCAGAGTAGGAAATGGCAAGCGTATCAGAGCTGTAACAGATCTTCTTGCTCAGACCAGAAGCTGCTGGAGTCTCATCATGGAGATTCACTTAGTCATTTTTCTCCTGTTCATCCTTTCAAATTCTTTCAGGAATTATGATTTTCCTGGGCTTGCTGCCTTCGCCAATTTCTCCTGTCAGTGTTTTCCTTTTATGTAATAAGTCAATGTTTCCATGTTCAAACGCTTTTATTACTCTCTTATCCTGGTAGATCATATGTGAACCTCTGTTCTTATGTTCTTCATAATTATCTTTTTGTCTGATGTTAATGGCATTGTATTTTGTTTTTATTAGCATGCTTCATACATGTTCTTCTATTATTATATTTCCTTCCGTTTACATTTGGTTTTAGATATTGTTTTGTGTTTTTTTTCAAATTCATATGCATTATTTTTAGACTAGTTGGGAATCATTTTCTTTTAAAATAGAAATTCAAGAAATTGACATTAAACATGGATTCTGGCATCCTTGACTTATTTCTATTATTTTATTTGCATTTGATATTTACCCTACTAGTTCAATTTATGGTGGTGGCATTGTTGAATAACAAAACATTGGACTGTTAACAACAGGGTCAGCAATTCAAATTTCTCAGGGGCTCTGTGGGAGAATGATGAGATTATTTGTTCTCTTAAAAATGTATAGCCTTAGGAACCCTGTGTTGGGTCGCTATAAGTCAGAATCTACTCAATGGCTGTGGGTTATCTACCCAGCTTATTGTTTTCCTTAATTCTCTTCCTTTGGTTGCCTTGATCTATTTTTTTCCATTTTACTTATTTTGATAATTTAAAATTTATTAATGATATTTTAATTTTGTTAGTTATAAATATTGAGTTTTGTGCTACCTATTTAAAACTATTTTATCAATTTCAAAGTGAACTAAGGTTTACTGAAGTCCTTCTAATAATTTAGAAAATTGTAAAATTAATCTTGCTGAATATGTACTGTCATTTATAAATTGGGAAGTACACTCATATTGTAAATGATTGTAAAACTAAAACTAACAAAGTATTGCTATGAGGGTTCAAATTTATATGTGTACCAATTTATCATTTCATAATAAGTATGTATTATTATTATTATTATTTAAACATGTCACTGTGATCAGTGGATAGTTGCAGGCAAGTTGTCTAAGTAATACACTTCACAGCTTCCTGAGGTTGCCTTCTAATACTAGTTCCTGTTTGGTGAGTTAATTTAAGAGAGAGAGAGAGATTGGATTAGAAGGTATGGATACTGTGCTTTGGAAGGTCCCAGGAGCTTATCTTATTTGATATTATTGGTGGATATAAGATGATCACAGAAGCTTTGAGGTTTAAGAAAAAGAAAGAAAGAAAACTGCACTGCTGAGAAAGGAGGCTTGAAAAGTTACACTAGGATTTCTTGTGTTTCCTGTTGTGACAATGTACCTGCTCCTTTTCGAAGGTGGCAAGAAATGTTCAAGTTTCCTTTGAACCGCTTCTGCCCTTCAGGAGACAGCTCTGCCCTTTTCCCTCCAAACCTCCTTTGTGCCCCCCCCCCTAAAAAAAAAGATCATTTATGGAAAGGAATGTGATTTGTGTTGTTCCAGGATGTCCAAGTTGTTCTTCTGAACTGGTATAAATTGAAGATCAGACTTTACTGTAACAAGTTACAGAAACGGAAGCACCCCCTTCATAGGTGTATAAGCATCAAAGGAAAATGTGTTTTAAAAATAACAGTTTCCTATTTAAATATTTGTGCTTAATAAAAATGTTTAGTGGTGGCGCTGGTTCGACATAAGAGAAGATGGCAGCTCCGACGTCTACTGCTAGTTTGTCCTCTTCTGTTCCGCAGCACCTCCACATTCGCACTAACCATCGCCGTGGGCGCCTTCCACCAAGGTACGGACACGACCCACGAGCACATCAATGAGGGGAAGCTGTGGAAACAGGGCAAGCACAAGTACCAGCAGCAGGACTAGCCGCTCAGAGCCCGATCCAGGCGAGAAGGACCAGGCCCCCCCACTGGCGGTTTGCCAAAGTCCAGGGGCTTCACTAGAAGGTAACACTCAGGTTGCGCCGCTCCTCGGCCACCTTGACCTGCTGACAAGAATTGACATCGCCAGATGCCCTCTCACTTCTGCTGTCTGAGGGAGGTTTACTCTGAGTCATCAGCAAATAAATGTAACTTGTCCTTGAAAAAAATGCTTTTTAAATGATTTTGAAGCTGTGATTCTTGTTTTACTCTAGTGTTAGAATTGTTTTGTGATTATCTTATTCTCTCCTTTTTATGATTTTTCTCCTAGAAATAATTTATTAGATTTTTCTCTCTAATAGGTTCCGCTGAGATTTTAATATAACTTCTGAATATTTACACATTTGGAAAAAGTACACAATAGTAATAATATATGCACTGTTATATATTTCTTAGATTAAAAAATAAATTATTTTCAGAACTCGAATATGAGCCATCAATTATCCTTTTACATGTAAATTTGTTCATATATTTCAATTTGATTATAAATTGAATATTATTTTTAAAAATTCATTTTATTGGAGGCTCCTACAGCTCTTATCACAATCCATACATATACCAATTGTGTCAAGCACAGTTTTTTACATTTGTTGCCATCATCATTTTCTTTTTTTTAAAAAATCATTTTATTGGGGGCTCTTAGAATTCTTATCACGATCCATCCACACATTGTGTCCAGCTCATCTGAACATTTGTTGTCATCATCATTTTCGCAACATTTTCTTTCTACTTGAGTCCTTAGTATCAGCTCCTCATATTACCCACTCCCTCCCTTCCCTATCCTCCCTCCCTCATGAACTCTTGATAATTTATAAATTAATATATTTTTCATGTCTTACACTGACCAATGTCTCTACGGGCCTTCACCCACTTTTCTGTTGCCCATCCCCCAGGAAGAGAATTATATGTAGATCATTTGATTGATTACCACTCTCTCCTCCTACCTTCCCCTTCCCCTCCTGGTATCACTACTTTAATATTGGTCCGGGGGGATTTATCTGTCCTGGATTCCCTGTGTTTCCAGCTCTTATCTTTACGCTTGTAAATACTCTGGTCAAGCCAGATTTATAAGGCAGAATTGGGATCATGATAGTGGGAGGGGGAGAGGGAGCATTAGAGAACTAGAGGAAAATTGTAAGTTTCATCGGTGCTATACTGCACCCTGACTGGCTCATCTCTTCCTTGTGACCCTTCTGTAAGGGGATGTCCAGTTGCCTACAGATGGGCTTTGGGTCTCCAGTGTGCACATCCCCTCATTCACATTGATATGATTTTTAATTCTGGGTCATTAATGCCTGATACCTGATCCCATCACAACCTCATGATCATACATGTTGTATTCTTCTTCCATGTGGACTTTATTGCTTCTCAGCTAGATGACAACTTGTTTATCTTCAAGATTTTAAGACCCCAGATGCTATATCTTTTGATAGCAGGATACCATCAGCTTTCTTCACCACACTTGCTTATGTACCCACTTTGTCTTTGGCGATCATGTTGGGAAGGTGAGCATCATGGAATGCCAGTTTAATAGAACAAAGTGTTCTTGCATTGAGAGAGTACTTGAGTAGAGGGCCAATGTCCATCTCCCATCTTAATACTTAACATATAAATATATGTACATAGGTCTATTTCCGTATCATTTATATATGTATATATATTTACATATGTACATGCCTGTATTTAGACCTCTATAAAATCCTATTTGCTTCCTAGTTATTTCCTTTTATTTTCTTCTTGTCCCACGATCATATTTGGCCTTCATTTGGATTTCAGTAATTTCTCTCAGTTACATTGACCTTGTTCAAGCTCTATCTACCAGGCCTCCTACACTCTCCTCACAACTGATTTTAGGTCACTTGTTGTTCCCTTGTCCCTGGGTTTATTATAACACCCATTTCCTTTCCCTTATCTCCTCCTCTCCAGTGTCCACTCAGAATTGGAGGTTCTGTTGTTTTCTCCACCGATTGTTATTCTTATTTTCTTTTAAAAATTTTAAATTATGTACAAGTTTAAAACTCATTACATTTCATTACTTTGTATTCAGCAGTTGAAATCATTCATCAAATTCCTCAATAGGTATCCTGTGCATTTTTTTCCTGCAACAAATTTTAGTATTTTTCTTTGCATTTGAGGTTGTTATTCTTGTTAGTGTTCACTACTAATGTATGAAAACTTGCTACTTTACTCAGTTCTGGGAAATTTTTCCATACATTTTTTTCAGTATTTTGCCACTTCTCTTCTTCAGCTCAACAGTAACTAATAAAAACAATAGCAATTTAATCCTTCTTCCCTTCGATATTACCAGTAAAAGAAATGTGAAAACATTTCTCCAAGTGCTTCTTTATTTTAAATGATTCTACACCTATTAATTTTTCTGTAATATTGTAGCTCGTTGTACCTTTTGCCAGCTCTCTCTGTCATAATGTGCATATGTTGAACTAATATTTCATCTTATTTTAATTTCAATAATAAAATTGTAAAGTCAAAGAATTGGTTCTTTACCCAGTATTCTATTTAATAAACTTTAATAATATTTATTTTATGTTTAACATGTTTTCTGCACAAATATTTTAATTTCAACTATAATGCAATTTATTTTGGTGCCTTTTTCTATTTTTTTAATCTGGTAGTTTATGATTCTTGATTACATAGTAATTTTATGTGAAAATCTAATTTATATATCCATTCATTATGTAGAAAGTACAAATTGGTTAAGACATACTCAGTCATTTGGAGTTTGGTTTCTTGGTGACTGTCTTAGTTTCTTGGTGATTGGATTTTGCTCACTTATCACCTTAAGTAGACATTATTTTTGGCCCTACTATTTACATTTATAATAATTACTTAACCTGTGGGTTAATGGCATTTTTACTTATTGCTTAGTACCAATCTAAGAAAGGGAGATGTCAATCAGTTTATTTTTCCAATAGTCATCTGTTAATTCTTACATGAATTGAGCTACACTTCTAGCTTGCTTAATTGTTAGGAGTTTTGTCCTAAGTAATTTTGATTTTCAATGCATTTTATCTTTAATATATCGTGTCTTGTATCTTGTAGTAGTGGTGCCCAAAGCTATGTTTAACTATCTAAGCTATCTAATATAATCTAAACTATCTAAACACAGGAGTGGGGAGAAGAATCATCATCCCAATCTTGCAAGTCCACAGGAGCTATCTTGAACTATTCTCGTGGTTCTTGCCATCTGTACCATCTTGTGGGAGCTATTGCCCACTTGTACTACATATCTCCTGTGTTACAACTCTATCAGTGCCCTGGTCTTAGGAGGCTCTTAGTATAGGTACCACAGGTCTTTTCGCAGCAGATTGACTGAGGAAGATATGTTTTTTGAAATTTTTACTGCTGTTCCATGCATATTGATTGTGATTTAAAATACATGAATATGTTGACAAATTCAACTGCTCTTCCATTTATCCTGGTGCTATATATTTTAAAATTTAAAATATCAACTCTGAGGAATTTTCGTTTGTGTGCTTTTTATTTAGTGTAATCTATACTGGTGGCTGTATTCTTTGATCATCAGTAAATACCACACACCAAGTTTATTTTCAGTAAACAAGATTACATGAACTGCATAGAACAACATGTTAATAAATACTCCTCCAATCTTGATGCTTTGTTCATCATAGAGCTCAATTTGTTGTATTATTTATTCAGAATACATATTGAATAAAAACTCTGACACACTGCTTTACTTATTTTAGGGCACACAAAAATGCTCTATTCTGTTTGAAAGACTGTAACTTGGCTTATGTATAGATTCAGCATTAGCACAATTAAGTGTTCTCAACTGCATATTCTTTATACAGCTATCCAAAATTTATTATGATCCACACAGTTTAATGTATTGGCATAGTCAATAAAACACAGGAAAACATCTTCCGATATACTCTGTTTTCTTATAAAATATATCTGATATCAGCAATGATGTATCTCATTCCAAATCCTCTTCTGAATCTGACTTGTAAAATTTTACTTCTGTGATTTGTGATATTGCTTGATAATTTCTACATTCTTTCAGAGCACATTTCTTTGGAATAAGCAAAAATATGGATATTTTCTTATTAGTAGACCTAGTAGCTCTATTCCAAATTTCTTTGGCATTGAAAATATTTATTGAAACATTACACTGGTATTCTGTGCTACTCTTTTCACTGGAGCTGTTTACTGGAGCTCTGCTTTTCACCAGTACATTCAGGGCAGTTTGTATTTCTTCCTTCAATATCATGGTTACTAACTATATACTGCCTCTTAACATATTTGAATATTGATCAATTATTTTTGGTATAATGATTCTGTTTCTCCCATTTTCTTTTAATTATTCCTTCATCCTTCAATATTTTGCTGATAGAATTCTTCAATATTGCAATTTGAAGCTTGAACATGATACTCTATTCTTTTAGAATAAGACATTCCAAATTTGTAAATGTATATTTAGTATGTATGTGTGTATGTACATTTATATACAAATATATAAATTTGAACACACACACATTCCTTATGTTTTAGAAGACTGTGAATTCATTTTGCACACTAAAGTTTTAAAATAAATGTTTTCAAATAACTATTTAATTTTATGTTCTCTAAGAGTTTTTTAATATTAGTATTCCATTGAATTCATAGTTTACATTCTAGTGGTTATGGTCATTTTTACATTAATAGGAACTGCAAAACAGAGTAAGGAATAACAAGCATATCGATTGATCTATATATTCTAGATGGCAATTTTCTGGTATTTCTAAAAATTCATATCATTAGTGTGAGCATGCTACTAATAAGATAGACATTAGACTACATAAATTAGGTTAATGATCTACATTATATGCTATAGACATAGATTTCCCTGTTTTGTTAATTATTTTGAAAATATATTTTTAAGAAATACTATCTGCTATTGTATGACTAGAACTAATTGAATAGTATTATTATAGAATAAATATATTATATGCAAATATATAAATCCACAAAAGTTCACCAACAAAATGAATTAAAAGTTAAAAAATTCTTCCAAAATTTGGAAGTTACGCATATATTTAATGCATAAGTATATAAGTATACATACTATATTATTAAATATAGAATATCTGGTATTGGAGTGGTTACATGTTGGGCTGGTAAATGCAAAGTCATCAGTTCACAACCACTGGCTGCTCTCAGGGAGAATTATAAAGTTTTCTACTCCCATAATGTGCTACAATCTCCGAAATGAATAAAAATGGACTCAATGGCAGTGAGGTTTTTACATATTATTAAAATCGTAAGAATTTTAATATATATGGGAGGGGGATTTCAAAATTTCATGGAAAAATATATTATGTTTTAATTCCATTATTCGACAAACATTTAAAAGGTTATCATATGCTTGTGTGTTTGTGAGTGAGTGTATAACTTATACGAATACATACCAAAATTATGACCATATTGGCATGTCAATAATAGCACAACTCAGTTAACTAGTCTTATTTTACGATAACTTTTCCTAATGTACCAACAACAATTTAATATAATCTCATTTCAAAGACTTCATTTCAGAGTAATGATGTGTGTATGTAAAAATTTCTACTGTTTACATTGTTAGTGATGTGTGACTAGAAGAGAGAAGATGCAGAATCTTTCATTTTCATAATTTTTATTAGTGGAATTATGAGACAAGTGAATACAGAATATTTATGATATTTTATATAAAATCTAATTTAATGGCCATTAACCAATAATAGAGTTCATATTTCTTCATTCTTATTTTATCATTTATCAACTTTCCCATAATGTGATGAGTTTATAAGCTGAGCATACAAAACATAGTATTAGAACTAAAATATTTAAAGTAACACGTGAGAATATATTAACATATAACTAAACATAACTAGACAACATAACTAAATAGCCTGAGGTTAATATTATAATGTGGTGAAAGCAGTTTAGTAATGGAAAAGCAATGGTGTTGAAATTAATTTATAGTAGTTCTTTTTTAAATATATTATGTGATATGAAGGGAAATTTAAATGAGAAATATGTCTAATGCAAAGCTAGAAAGTCTATTGCATCTGTGAATTAAATTTCAGAGCACTTGATATTTAATTAACAAGTTAAATTGTTCAAGACACATAAAACATAATTATCAAGGTCTATCATTTGTGGAGTAAAACCAGGGACTGTAGGTGTTGTTGTAAGACACCAACTGAAATAATTAATAGGAAAAAAAGTTCCCATAATTTTAGAGAATAATTAAAGATGTTGCAAAATATATGGACAGAAACTGTCCAATTCATTTCTGTTTCAGGATACACAAATATACTAAATGGCCTCATCCTCTTGCCATAAAGATTAGTTATTTTCAGTAAAATAGGAGTTAAAATGATAGAGTGTTTCTTAACCTATCCTTAAAACGTCTCTATTCTTACTCTGGTCTCTATTCTTACTCTTGTTAATCTCCCCTCTTTCTTTTCTCCTCCTCTACTGGCTGGAATAAAATGGTCCCTAGAATTTTGGGGGCCACAGGAAGTGGTTAGAGTCACTGAGCAGAGTCTCCCCACCATCACTGATATGATCAGAACCACCATTGACATCAGATAACCTATCTTGTCTCATGAGATTTTGTTTATTTTATATAATCATATGGATTTCTCCTAATATTCCCAATGAATTCATAAGCAGTTTTTGCTTTTGAATGGAAAAATCTACGAGATTTATGTATAAATTTGCCAACATTTGACATATTTTACTAAATTTTTCAAATACTTTCCTATGCTGAATCCTAAGTGAACCGCTTTTTCAGGTTTTCCTTTTACATTATAGGTTTGGTGGTATCCTCCTTTAAATGTTAGGATTCTCTAGTAATAAGAACTCAGCCCTCTGTCCCAGGTGGGGTTTTTAGGCCCGCGACTACACTCTCCAGCTCCAGAGCCCTAATAGCTCCCTCAAGTCCACATCGAACAAATGATGCTTAAAACTTCAACTTGATCTATAGGATATTATAAATGTAACATACTAAACTGGAATTTTCTATATCTTCTCCAAACCTGTTCCCACCTCACCCCTATCTACTTGATCTTAGTTTATGCCCACCACTCATCTATCAGAGTGTCACCCTACAATGGCTTGCATGTTGCTGTGGAGCTAGAAGATATCACCCAGTATTTTGGAAATAGCATGGAGTCAATGTCCAACTTCCTCTGGCTTCAGTAGGGAGTAAGAGCATCTAATTCCATACAAGTAAATTCAACTGCCATAAGACAGAAGGCTAGACAAGCCTCCACCCTCTCTCCTTCTTTACCATGTTCTGACACCAGTCATGCTTCCCATACCACTCTATTTCTCTTCTGGGTTTAATACTTCGTTGCAATGCCCAACATAATCTCACAGATGATACTCATCATGATGTGGTTTATTAGAGATGCTAACAGTTTACAAAACACCAAGGATAAGATTCTTTTGTCTGTAATTAATCTTTTCAGTCTTGCTAGCAGGTTTATCTCTGATCCTCAACTTCTCTGCCACCTGGGCCCTTGTTCTCTGCCTTTTTCTATAAGCTGGGATATCTGCTACTCTGACTTCCAGTGTCATCCCTGCTTCTTTGCTCTGTCTCATGGTATTAGTGTTAGATGCCATTCATGCCTCTAGAGCCTCTGTCACTTCAGACAGATATTTCACTGGCTCCACTGTTGGCTTTTATCTTTTTCTTGATGGTAGTGGAATTCTCTCTACTGCTTCTAAGATGTCTCACTCTTATACCCAGAGAAATGCTAAAACTAACTAATTCCTGAGAGTTTTCTGCTTTCCTTGCATGTTCCTACCCAGAACAAAGATAACTCAATGTATTTGATGTGTGATGCTGGAAAGAATATTGAATCTCATGAACTGCTAAAAGGACAAATAAATCTGTCTTGTAAGAAGTATGGCCAGAGTGCTCCTTAGAAAGAAGAATGGGAGACTTCATCTTCCCATTTCAACATCCTTTAGGCATGTTGTCAGAAGAGAGTCATCCCTGGAGAAGGACATTACACTTGGAAAAGTAGAAGGCTAGGAAAAAAGAAGAGGCCCTCAAGGAGATGGATTGACACCAAGGCTGCAACAAAGGACTCAAGAATAGAAACAAAAGTGAGGGAGATGGAGGACCGGGCAATGTTTCATTCTGTTGTGCATAGGGTCACTATGGAGTGGAAATGACACATTGGCACTTACAACAACAACCCATATATTTGATAAGAATTACAAAAACTATGGATAGAAGAGCCTTATTAAGCAATTTCACATCATCGCAGTCATTTATGGTTAACAGATTTTGGCAGAGTTTTCAGAATAAGAAGAAGGAATATGAGGAACCCAATTCAATTTTGCTATACTGACTAGTATTTGAAACCTAATTCTGCCTATAAATGAGGAAAGGGTATATACATCTCTGTAAAATATTGGTAGTTTAAATATGGCAAGGTTTTATGGTTAGCTAAGGAATAGGAGGAGTACTTTTTTTCCCTTCCAATTTCTAGTACCAGAAATTTTGAATCGCTGTGTCCAATGACTTTAATTATAATAAAACAGAAAATAACAAATGTTGGTAAGGATGTGAAGAAATCAAAACGGTTATTTTCTTACCTAGTGGTAATGACCTTGAGAGAAAGGTGGAGCTTTCTACTCCTGTAAAGAGTCACAATCTCAGAAACTCACAGGGGGGCAAATCTCAATAAGAGAAGTACAACCAGAATACTCCTTAGAAGCTAGGGCTGTGATCCTTTTTTCTCGTGTGCGTTGGGCATGTTATCACGAGGGACGGTCCCTGGCAAAAGGCGTCATGCTTGATAAATCAGAGGGTCACCAGAGAGAGGAAGACGCTTGATGAGAAGGATTGACACGGTGCTTGCAGCAATGGCCTTAAACATACAAATTGTGAGGATGTTGCAGGACCAGGCAGTGTGTTTTTTTTCTGTTGTACAGAATCACTATGTGTTGAAACCAACTGATTGGCCCCACACAACTAGAACTAGATCTCTGACCAAATTGCTCTAAAATAGTCCCAACTCATTTTTTGTTGTTTTCAGTTTAGTTTAGTTTTTTTTAAATCATTTTATTGGGGGCTCATACAACTCTTATCACAATCCACACATCCATCCATCCATTGTGTCAAGCACATTTGTACATTTGTTGCCATCATCATTTTCAAAACATTTTCTTTCTACTTGAGGCCTTGGTATCAGCTCCTTATTTTATCACTCTCCCTACCTCACCCTTCCTCCCTCATGAACCCTTGATAATTTATAAGTGATTATTATTTTGTCATGTCTTACACTGCCCAATGTCTCCTTTCACCCACTTTTCTGTTGTCTGTCCCCCATGGAGTGGGGTATATGCAAATCATTGTGATTAGTTCCACCTTATGCCCCCCCCCCCCCACCTTCTTCTTACCCTCCTGGTATCGCTACACCCATTATCAGTCCTGAGGGGTTTATCTGTCCTGGATTCCCTGTGTTTGCAGCTCTTCTCTGTACCAGTGTACATCCTCTGGTCTAGCTGGATTTGTAAGGTAGAATTGGGATCATGATAGTGGGGTGGGGAGGAAGCATTTAGGAATTAGAGGAAAGTTGTATGTTTCATTGTTGCTACACTGCACCCTGACTGGTCTTCTCCTCCATGCAACCCTTCTGAAAGGGAATGTCCCTACTGATAGGCTTTGGGTCTCCACTCTGTACACCCCCTCATTCACAATGATATGATTTTTTGCTCTTTGATGCCTGATACCTGATCCTATCCACACCTTGTGGTCACACAGGCTGGTGTGCTTCATCCATGTGGACTTTGTTGCTTCTCGGCGATGGCTGCTTATTTATCTTCAGGCCTTTAAGAACCCAGATGCTATATCTGTTGTTATCCGGGTACCATCAGCTTTCTTCACCACATTTGCTTATGCACCTCCTTTGTTTTGGCAATTATGTCAGGAAGGTGAGCACCTTGGGATGCCAGTATAATAGAACAAAGTGTTCTTGCATCGAGGGAGCACTTGAGTAGAGGCCCAATGTCCATCTGCAACCTTAATACTAGACCTATAAATATATGCACATAGAGCTATTTCCCCATTGTCATATAAAATATATTTACATATGTGCATGAGTGTATTTAGACCCCTATAAATTCTCTTTGTCCCCTAGATCTTTCCTCTATTTTCTTTTACTTTCCTCTTGTCCCACTATCATGTTCAGCCTTATTTGGGTTTCAGTAAATCTTCTGGGCTCCATTGCCCTTGGTCAAGCCCTACCAGACTTCCTACACCTTCCTCGCCATACATTTTGGATCAATTGTTGTTCCCTTGTCCCTGGGTTTGTTAACACCCACTTCCTTTCCCCCACTTCCCCGTTTTCCATGTCCCCCTGGAACCTTCGGTCCAGTTGTTTTCTCCTGAAGATTGTTTATCCCATCTATCTTATCTAAATAGACCTGCAGAGATAATAATACGCAAAAAAAAAAAGCAGCAAAGCAGCAAAAGAAAACAAAACAACAACAACAAAAGAAAGAAGAAAAGCCTGTAAGTAATTCAAAGTCTGTTTGTTGACATTTAGGAGTGTTTTCCCATGCAGTCAGATGGGGTGCCATGCCCTGAGCCCATAGTCTATTTTTGATATTCACTGGGGACTTCGTTGCTCTGGTCCCCTTGTTGTTCTGTTGCACACAGTGTTTCGCCTCAGTGTAATGGGGTCAGATCGGCCAATTCCTGCACTGTGTCTCCAGTGTTGTCCCCTGTAGCACTATGGGTCAGTGATGGATGTTCTGTCTCATAGGGGGGTCAGCCTATGGTCCTCTGTGCTTTGACTGCTCTGAGGAGGAATATCATCCTCAGGCCTTGATGGACCAGGATGTGTTCCACTCTATCTTCCTCTCCTTTCATTTGTTTCGGTGTGTTCTGATCAGACATGTCCCTTTCCCTGATCTATAGCTTCAGTGCTGTCCCCTGAAGTGAATTCTTCTGCAGGAAACGTGACTGTCCACATAGTTGGGATTGGGGCTGCCCCCTCAGACCTCTCTCTTGGTCCCCTGCTTCATGCTAGTATGTTGCATTCACATCTTGGAGTACCAGGTTGAAGTCTGGTCCCTCTTTGCCTGTGGAGATATAAACAATACCCTCCCCTTGGGTGGGTTTAGTGAACTGTTTCCCTGTTACCCATGTTTTTTTCTTCCTTTTTACCCCACTCCTTTTAAGTTGGCTACCATATATATCCCTAAATTTGGTCTGTCCTGCCATACTACCTGGACCTTACTCCAGGAATATTTGTATACAGTAGGTTTTTCTCTAAGCCCCTTTTGCATTGTTAAGCTTAAATTAGCAGACTCATGTTGTACTTGTCCTTTTGAGCTTGGCTTACTTTGCTTAGCATAATTTCCTCCAGTTTTTCCCATGCAGTGAGGTGTTTCATACATTCATCACTACTTTTTAGGGATGTGTAGTATTCCATTGAATGTACATACCACAGTTTTTTGATCCATTCATGTGTTGATGAAAATTTGGGTTGTTTCCAACTCCTTGCAATTGTGAACTGTGCCGTGATGAACATTGGGTCGCAGATATCTGTCTGTGATTTGCTTCTTGCCTCTTCTGGGTGTCTGCCCAGGAGGAGGATTGCTGGGTCTCATCATGGTAGTTCAATTTCCAGCTGTTTTAGATATCGCCAGATTTCTTTCCATAGTGGCTGTACATACTTACAGGTCCACCAGCAGTGGATGAGAGTTCCTATCTCACCACAGCCCCTACAACACTTGTTGCTCTCTAATTTTTTTAATTGTGCTATCTTTGAGGGTGTTAGTATCTCATTATTGTTTTAATTTGCATTTTTCATATGGCTAGTGATCAAGAACATTTTCTCATATCTTTATTGGCCATTCTGATTTCTGCCCTTGTGCACATCTGTTTAGGTGCTTTGCCCACCTCCTTGGTGAGCAATTAGTTGTTTTGCTTTTTTTGTGTGGGAGTAGCTAGCAGAGTGTTGTAGATTTTAATAATAAGGCCTTTATTTGATGTGTCATTGCTTGCGTTGTTTTCCCAGTCCATGGACTCTCTTAGTGAATTTTTTTGATCCAGTTCTCAATTTGTGACTCCTCTGTATTTGTGTCCTTCCCTATTTCTGATAGCCTATGTATTCCCTGTGCCAAAGTTCTCAGGTTTGGCCCAATTCCCTCATTGATGGCCCTATTAGTTTGGGGTTTTACCTCGAGGTCTGCGATCCACCTTGAGTTTATTCTTGTGCATGGAGTGAGATAGAGGTCTTGTTTCATTTTTCTGCAGCTAGATATTCCTTTTTTTTCCAGCACCTCTTGTTGAAGAGGGCATATGCTTCCCATTTGATATTTTGGGGCCCTTATCAAAGATCAGTTGTCTGTATGCTGATTATTTTATTTTTGGGTTTTCAGTTCTTTTCCATTGGTCTGAGTATCTGTCATTATACCAGTACCACTACTGTGGCCGTATAATATGTGCTAAAGTCAGATAGAGCAAGCCTTCCCAATATGCCCTTCTTCTTGAGGAATTCTCTGCTAATTCTGGGCTTCTTCCCTCTCCATATGAAGTTGGTAATCAGTTTTTACATTTCTTTGAAGAAAGATGAGGGCAATTTCCTTGGGAAGGACCGACATCTTTACCATATTGTGTCTTCAAATCCAGAAGCATGGGATATTCTTCCATTTATCAAGGTCATTCTTGATTTCTTGTAATAGTGTTCTGTAGTTTTCCTCATATAAATCTTTTGTTCTTTTAGTCAGGTCTATCCCTAGGTATTTCAATTTGTCCTTCGCTATTTTGAATGGTACCAGCTTTTTGGTCTCCTCTTCTGGTCTTATCAGATGTGTATAGCAGTCCAATAGACTTTTGGTTGTTGATCTTGTATCCAGCCACTCTGCGATATTCCTGTATTGCTTCCAGTACTCCCCTTGTGTAGCTTTTGGGATTTTCCATATATAAAATGATATCATCTGTGAATAACAATAGTTTCACCTCTTCCTTTCCCCAGGAAAATACCTTTGATGTCTTCTTTGCCTTATGCCAGTGGTGCTCAACCTGTGGGTCGCGAGCCCTTTGGGGGTTGAATGAGCCTTTCATGGGGGCCTCCCAATTCTTAACAGTGGCAAAATTACAATAATAAAGTAGCAATGAAAATAATTTCATGGTCGGGGGGAGTAGTCACCACCGCATGAGGAACTGTATTAAACGATTGCAGCATTAGGAAGGTTGAGAACCACTGCCTTATGCTATTTGCTAAAATCTCCATTATGATGTTAAATAAGAGTGGGAACAAGGGACATCTTTCTCTGGTCCCCTTTTTCAGTGGGATTATTTTCATCTTTTCTCCATTGACTACCATGTTGACTGTTGGTTTTTCATATATAGTGTGTATTATTTCCTTCCATTCATAGTGTCTTAAACAGAAATTGGTGTTGGATGTTGTTGAATTCTTTTTCTGCATATTTTGATATTTTCATACGGTTCTTATAGTTTTTCATGTTAAAGTGTCGAGTGTATGGTAAATCATCCCTACATCCCTGTTTTATATCCCACTTGGTCATGGTGAATTATTTGTTTTATATGCTTTTGCATTCTATTGGCCAGTATTTTGTTCAGTATTTTTGCATTGATGTTCATTAGGATATTGGTCTGTACTTCTGAATTCTTGTGGGATCCTTGCTTGGTTTTGGTATCAGAGTTTATTCTACCTTCATAGGAGTAGTTTGGAGGTTGCTGTCTTTTTCTATGTTCCGGAAGAATTTGAGTAGGATTAGTGTCAGTTCTTCCCTGAATGTTTGGTATAATTCTCCTGTGAAGCCATCTGGTCCAGGGAGATTTTTGTTTGGTGATCCCTTGATAATCTGTGTGTTAGTCTGGGTAGACTACAGAAACAAATCCATGGATGTATATAAATGTCTAAGGAAGAGGTTTATATACAAGAACAATTTTACTTTAAGAAAACATCCCAAGTCTAGTTCAAGGCCATAAGTCTGATAATAGCCCATATATCTGATACCAATCTATAAAGTCCTCTTCAGAGTCACGAAACACATGCAATGAAGCCAAATACAGGATGATCACAAGCCAGTGGGTGGAAAGTCTTTGAGTTCAGTGGCGTTGTAAGCATCTCAGTGGAGACAGGGGTCTCTCTATGGCTTTTCTGGCTTCAGAGGTCTGGTTGCATCCATGTGGCTTGTACGCCTCAGGACACTAGGGCAGTTCCATGTGTTTTGTCAGCTGCAATGTCTCCCAGGGAGTGAAGTAGAGAGAGGGAGGTGTCTGACGCCTTCAAAAAGGAAGTACCAGAGTCCCAGAATTCTCAGAAGGCCATGTCCACACAGACGCTTCATTGGCTATGATCTGATTGACAGACTAGAGTCCACCCTATTCATTTGTAATCCTCTCAAATTGACAATTATATAACTACCACAGACCACCACTTGTCAATTTGACACCTTCACATAACTCTGTAACCACATAATTTTAAACAATAATGAAATCATATCTCTACCTAACAGGATTAAATTAAAACACGTACAATTCAACATGTGCCATCCTCATTTATACATAACATTCACTCGTAATTCTCAAATTGACAATTATATAACTACCACAACTTGCTGATAACTACCACAACTTGTTGTTGTTTTATTGCTATGGTCTCCTGAGATTCTTGATGTCCATCAGGGATAGTCTAGGGAGGGACTGTTTTTGCAAGAATATTCCATGTCTTCCAAGTTGTTGAATTCATTGGAATACAGTCCTTCATAGTACTGTGTAATTATCCTTTTGAATTCAGTTGGGTGTATTGTAATGTCCTCTTTTATATCCTTCATCCTTGCTATTGAAATTTCCTTCTTGCTTTCTTTGGTTAGGTTTGCCTGCGGTCTGTCAAGCCTGCTTATCCTTTCAAAGAACCAACTTTTATTAGAATTAATTTGTTTCCATAGTTTTCTTATTTTCTCTCTCCTGAATCTCAGCCCTGATTTTTATTACTTCTTTTCTTTTGCTATTAGTATGATTGTCCTTTTGACTCCGCTCTAGTTGTTGTAAATTTTTTGCCAGCATGTCAATCATAAGTCACTCTTCCTTTTTCATGTGTGCATGTATTGCTATGAAACTTCCTCTAATAACTGCCTTTTCCGTGTCCTATAAATTTTCGTATGTCATGTTCTCATTCTCTTTAATTTCTAGAAATTTCCTAATTTCCTCAATAATCTGGGCCAGTACAGACTCCTTTTGCAATAGAGAGCTATTCATCCTCCAATTGTTTGCCCTTGTTTTCTTTTTCCTTTTGTTGATTATGGCACAGTTGTCACAGAGGGGAGAAAGTTATCACATCAATATGCTTAAATTTATGCCGATTCAATGTGCCATGTGGGCTTGAAAATAATGTGATTTTTTTGGTACTTGGGTAAAGAGCTCTGTAAATATCTATCAGGTCCAATTGTCTAATTGTAGTAGATCACTAGCCTCCTTGTTGAGTTTCTTTTCCCGTGATCTCCCTTTTTCAGTGAGCAGTGTATTGAAATCACCTAATGTAATTGTTGAAACTGTGATTTATTTTTTTTCATCTTTTGGAACATTTGTTTGATGTATTCAGCAGGTCTCTCATTTGGGAAATATATGATTAAAATTCTTATTAGTTCTTTGTCTATCATTCCCTTGAGCATTATATAATGTCCCTCCTTATCTCTTTTTATGGTTTGCATTTTGAGGTCACTTTTATCCGAGATTAGGATTACAGCGCCAGTTTATTTTTGAATTGCTGATTCCTTGGTATATTTTTCTCCAGTTTTTGACTCTCTGCCTATTTTTGTCTGTAGTCTTGAGATTTGTCTCTTGTAGGCAGCAGATTTGTGCGTTGTGTTTTCTAAGCCAGTTGCCTAGCCTCAGTCTTTTAATGCCTGTGCTCAGTCCATTGTTATTCAGGGTTATTACATCCATCTGCAAACTCTGTGATGTCATCTTATACCTTTTGTTTTGGGTGCTTTCCTATTTCCCTTTCTTATCAGTGTGTTGTGCACGTGTGTGTGCTTGATTCTTGACTTCTTTCTACCCTTAAGCCAATGCTATCTTGGGAGCTATTCTCTCTTATTTGCCCTCTAGGTGGGGTTGTTCTATGTGGTGGTCTCTTATTTTGTTCAGTGAGTGCTGTTCTTCTGTCCATACTGGTTCAGCAAGGACCTTTTATAGGACTGGGTTTCTTTTAATATAGTCTTTAAGTTTTTTTCTTCTCTGGGAAGATTCTTACTTCTCCTGGATAGACTTTCTTGGTTTGCATTATTTTCCTTCAATTTTTGGAATATGTTACTCATGCACTCCTCTTCTTCATAGTATCCACTGCTAGGTCTGAACATATTCTTATTTCAAACCTTTCTATGTATTTGCTTGTTTTTCCCTAGCTGCTCTGATGATTTTCTCCCTTTCCTCAAAGTTGGATAGCTTAACTATTAAGTGCCTTAGTGACTTATTCTTGTGATTTATTGTACCAGGTGTTCTCTCAGTCTCCTGAATGGTAGCCTCATTTTCATTCATTAAGCAGAAGTTTTCCTCCAAGAATTCGCTCACTATTTTTGCAGATGATTTCTTTGTTGCAGATGATTTCTCTGATAATCCAGTTATTCGGATGTTGTTCCTATTCATTGCATCAGACACAGCCCTTAGATTTTATTCAGCTTCTCTGATGATCTTATTATATTTTTGTTCACATTTGTTAAAGTCTGTGTAGTTGCCCTCTAGGTCCCAGGTGTGGTTCCCTGCCTCATCCAGTCAGTTGGAGAATCTGCATGTCTGTTAATAGTCTTTGTTATCTCTTCTGCAACCTCTTGTATTTTCCTTTAGTGTGTGTTTTTTTATCCCCTTTATTATTTCATTCTTTTCCTGTATTGCTTCCTTCATATCCTGCATGACTCTAAGCAACATTCTGAAAAATTTTTTCTGTGACAGATCAAGGTCTGCTTCTTATATGCACAAGGTTAAGTTCAGGACATCTTCTCACATTGTCTTTTGTTTCTCCTGTTTCATTATTGAGGCCATTGGGGATTATTGCTGCTTGAGTTACATTGTTTTAGAGGAGTCAGGTGCCATTTTCTAGAGAGTCCAAGAACACTGGGCTCTCAGGAAAAGACTCATAGGAAGAAATTCTTCTTCAAACTACCTGCAATTAAATCCTCAATAGAATTGGCCAACAGCTTTATCCTCCTGTGGCTTCACTCTTTCCCTATTCAACCAGTTTTCTGTTATTTGGAGGGCAAGTTGGATGGTACTCTCAGGGGACGTTGCTTGGGTAGTTGTGGACTCTGGAGGATGGTGCTGAACTGGGTGATCTCATTAAAAGCCAGGATGATGTGTCCCATGGCAGCTTGGGGAACAACAGTGTGCAGGGGTACCTGCTGCATTGGGAGTGCCACACAGGTGGGTGTGACTGTTTTGGTGTAGAGCACCACAAATGGTGGATGGAATTTCCCTGGTCAGCTAGATTGCCATGGAGGTTGGGCAGAGGTTTCCACAGCAGAGTGGAACATTGATGAATGTTTACTGAGCCGTCTTAGGCCATGTAAAACACTACAGCAAGCTGGAGAAAGTTCCCTCAGTCATGTGGGAACACACAGGATAGCTAGGAGCCCCCCCAGCCCCGCAAGCAGGACTTCCCCTGTAAGTAGGTAGGTAGGATTTCCCCAACCTCAGGTTATGCTGCGGAGGGTGGAGCTCTCCCAGTTTGGTGGAGTGCAGGAGTAAAAACTCTAGGCTAAAGGGAGTGGCCTGGATGTCTTCAGTGGTGTTTCAGAGAAAAGGGAAGAGAAAATGAAAAAATACTGAGCCTGCTGAGACTGTGGGGCAAAGAGAGACGAGAGACTCAATATAAGTAATAAAATTGAATCCCCATCCCTGATCATGAGGCTAGAGAAGTTTAAATCCTGCCCTGGGGTGGTGGCAAGTTGTGGCTGTGGTGAAATAAAGTCCTTGGGTTTGGCTCCAAATGATCCCGGCTCTGCTTGAGACAATGGCAGGACTAGGTTAAATCCTAGCTGGCTTCCACCGTGGTAAGACAAAAGCCCCCAACTCCTCAAAACCTAGTGGATATGTACCTATTTACCTTTATGATGCTCCTCCTGAACTCGGCAGTATGGAATTTCCCTCTTACAAACTTTTCTGCATTCATTTCTGCGGAGTCCCTCTGGTATGTGTAACTCAGTCACTAGCTTGCCAGAAATCAATCACCAACTCTTAAACCAAAAATATCCCCTGAAATCTTTTAAAAAACAAACAATAGTTCAGCTTAACTCACAAAAATATCCATGTTTAACATTGTACTCTTTCAAAATCTTTCTATATAAGATCAAATTGAACAGTACCTCAAATGATTAGAAAAAGCATTTAGGATACATTGAGCTGATACTAATGGTAGGGGAAAAGCTCACTGTGGTGGGTAAGTAGGGTAGCACAACTTAAAGAATGAAATCAATGTCAATGAATTGTACATGTAAAATGGTTCGATTGATATATTTTTACCTCTGTAGATAAACAATAACATTTTAAAGAATTTAAAGAGAATATGTAATTATTATTTCAAACTTGCCTAATAACTGCTATTTTGTGTACTGCTAAATCTTATGCTCTAATGGGAACTTTATAAGACAGACTAGCATGTCTCCATGGGTTTTCCATAAGTGTAATCTTTATAGAGCCAAAAATTATATCTTTCTCTTACATGGATTTGAACTACTGACCATGCTAATAGCAGCCAGGGGCTTAATTGTTGCACACTAGAGTACCTGATCATTAGATAAATATGTATGCCATAATTTCAAAATATAGACACTTGAGATCATCTCTAAAAATGCCTTGGAATCTATATTTGAAACATTAATTCCACATGATATTTATGTAGAGGCAAAATTAGAGAGTGGTTTCATATAGTTAAAAAGAAATATTGCAACTTTTTAATTAATTGAGAAATTACTCTGTCTATATTAATTTCACCAGGGGCCATTCTCATCCCTTTGTCATTGAAGAATTGTTTTTTTTTTTCTTGTGAGTGAGAGAGTGAGTGAGATAGTGAGTGAGTGAGAGAGAGTAAGTGAGTGGGAGGGTGAGTGAGTGAGTTAATGAGAGAGAGAGTGAGTGAGTGAGTGAGTGAGTAAGTTAGGGAGTTAGTGGGAGGGTGAGTTGAATGAGTGAGTTAGTGAGAAAGTGAATGAGTAAGAGAGTGAGTTAGTGGGAGGGTGAGTGTGTGAGTGAGTTAGTGAAAGAATGAGTTAGTGAGAGAGTGAGTGAGTGAGTGAGAGTGAATTAGTGAGAGAATGAGTGAGTGAGTGAGTGAGTGAGTGAGAGAGTGAGTGAGAGAGTGAGAAATTGAGTTAGTGAGAGAATGAGTGAGTTATGGAGTCAGTGGGAGAGTGAGTGGAGTGAGTGAGAGTGAATGAGTGAGAGAGTGAGTTAGTGGGAGGGTGAGTGAGAGAGTGAGTGAGATAGTGAGTGAGTGAGAGAGAGAGAGTGAGTGAGTTAATGAGAGAGTGAGTGAGTGAGTAGGAAGGTGAGTGAGTGAGTTAGTGAGAGAGTGAGTGAGAGTGAGTGAGAGAGTGAGTGAGAGAGAGTGAGTGAGAGAGTGAGTAAGAGAGTTGCAGAATTGTTTTTAAAACTCTGTGTATAGGAGATGATAATTATAACTTCATTTTAAATAAAGAAACTGAAATTTCAAGAAATGAACTGACTTCTTTAGTGAAGGAACTCAGATGACTCAAATCCAAGTTATCTGTACATAAATTCAATAACTTTTATTCTGCTATGATTTCCTACATTTATTTTCCTTAGGTAATTTATTTAAAAATTATTTTAAAAATTTATAATGCAATTTATATTACAATCATGCTTATATTAATATAAATTTTGAAGTTTGTACTATTATTTAAGGTGAATTTAGTGATGGAAAAATGCTCCTTACTAAGCAAGAACCACTTAATAGATCTTATTATAAGATAGATGCATATTATCTTACTTGTGCTTGTTATTTACTTGTATAAAATAAACTTCTTGTTTCTCAAATTAATTTCATATTTAAAATAGGTTGCTCTAAATTGAAAATAAAGGAATATATGTGAGCTAACATTGTCCTTTTCAACGGTTTACTTATCTGAGTTGGGAGAATATCATGATGTCTGAATTGGGCAAATTAAAACAATTTGCTTCCTTGGAAAGCCATAACCCTTGGGTAATTATTCTGACATGAAGTGCTTACTTTGACAGCATCTCGATTCACCAGTACAGATGGCACTTTTAATCAAAAGAAGAGAAAAGCGTTTAAGAGAAACACTGTATTTTTTCACATGAAATGAAATTTTGAAGGTCTCACCAATTAACAATGCCCTTGTTAGCCTTTCTCTTTGATAAGTAGAATGAACTGAGGTGATTCAAATAATGAAAACCAAATTAATAGGATCAGGTAATTAGATTGCCTGTAATTCTGGCTTGTCTTTTATATTTCTAGGTAGTGTGTTGATGAAATCATCAGCATGCATGTTCTAAGAATGATTCATTATTGTTTAAGATTGATTATTATGACATAGTTAAAATTCTTGTATAACTATAATCAATGAATTTCATATCTAGAATGAGATTTGACTTAAATTTTTCAAAGAAATAAGAGTAAATGAGTAGACAGCCATTATGATTAAACATTGTTGGTATTAAAATTCAAGGGTACCATATTGCTTAAAATTAAAAAAAATTATTTTACTTTCTTGGTTAATTTCTGTGGGTTTTCACCTTCCTTTCAAATTATGCTGTGGTTGCACTTGTTTTCAAGATTCAAAAGAAATCATATACCAAAATTTTCCATGGAACTATCCAAAAGTCTATTGGAAAAAGTATTTGTAATAAAGAAGTTTATCCTAATATTTCTTATGTGTGTTTTTCAAAGTTGATGATATGTTAATCAGGTTTAGACTTGTTTTGTTTTGTTTTTTAGCACCATCTGGCAGTTATTTATGGATGTAGTGGGAATTTGAAAAAAATTACCATGCCACTACATAATAAGCCAGTCTTTCTCCGTTTTTGATTATATTACATTTTAGTAGTGAATAACAAACCATTATCCATTTGCCAAGTCTACCTTACCATATATTATTGTAGATGAGGCTTTATTGGGATATTGTTAGACTTATTAGTTTACATCTTATTTAGGACTGTTTACAAGAATTTAGTTTTGGGTTTTTTATGTTTTAAATAAGACACCATTATGTGTTTATAACAAAGCCTATGTTTGTAAAAATACAATGTCTATACATACTAAAATACTTAATATTTGGACAGTTGCTGATCTCCAAATAAAATATATAAGAAGAAAATTATTAAAAGAAGATGAAATTCAGGATGTTCACAAATGCACATCCCTACTTCTACACATCTATATAGATCAGTTCTCATTATCTAGTTGTTCCATTGATCCAGAATATATTTTTTAATTTACAGAGTAAGATATTTTTATTTTCGTTTTTCTTTAACATGGTTCTTATATGTCTTAAAGTATAAATTTGTGAACTTACAAAGATGTTCTTTCCTTCTGTTCTCTCACAGATTCTCTCACATTATTTTTACTTCAAAAGATGACTGAAAATTACATACAAAGGCTCAACACAAGCACTTTTTAGCATAAGATAGAAAGATTAAGATTCATGTTCACAGTGCTAATTTTTCTATTCTCCAATCGAAAGGACAAAGTATTGAGGTGCAGAGGTTGATTTAGCATGACACAGGAAAGGGTAGACAGTCCTAGACATAAATTAGAGAGTGCAGACTTCTAGCTTTTCTAATATGTGGGCACCCACTCACAAAAACCAATGCATTCTTTGAGTTTGTGTTTGTCTTGGGTGACTAGAGAAATAAACCCAGATACATTCATATGTGTATAAGAAAGAGCATTCTATAAAAGAGTAATTGTATATTAAGAAAACATCCCAGCCCAGTCTGGATCAAGTTCATAAGTCTGTTATTAGGCCATATGTCTGATACCAGACTATAAATTTCTCTTCAGATTCATAAAACACATGCAATGACACTGAATACAGGATGAACACAGGCCAGTGACTGGAAAGTCTTGTAGATCTTGTGGCAATGGAAGCATCTCAGCATTGGCGTGGGTCTCCATGTGGCTTCTGCAGGTACATCAGTGTGTTTCCATGTGGCTGGTCAACAGGAATACCACATGGGGAGCGCATGTGTGTCCTGCCTCCTGTGAGCTATTTGTCTCCTTAGCGCTTCCAAATGAAGTCATTAAGCTGTTAACTGATTGAAAGGCTAAACTCCAATCCTTCAGTCTTAAGACTCTAACTGACAACAGATTATACAACTACCGCAGAGTTCAACCCAAATAATCAACAACCCTAGACACTTGGAAATTTTAAAATTTTAGGTAAGTATTTTTCACTTATAAATTACTGAAAATGCTAAAGTATATATGCTTCACTTTACACCACTCATCCATCTGTCATACTGTGGTGGCTTGTGTTTTTCCATGATGCTTAAAATTATGCCACCAGAATTTCAAATACCAACATGAGTATCTATGGTCTACAGGTTATAGCACAGCTTCC
Organism: Tenrec ecaudatus; assembly: GCF_050624435.1. Taxonomy (NCBI): domain Eukaryota; kingdom Metazoa; phylum Chordata; class Mammalia; order Afrosoricida; family Tenrecidae; genus Tenrec; species Tenrec ecaudatus. The sequence continues at coordinate 56,753,725 of NC_134545.1, read as the reverse complement.
AGTTTAATAACAGACTAACAATAAATGGGCAGTCCACTTCTGCAAACATAGCCACTGAAAATTGATGAATAGCAGTGAAATGTTGTCTGATATGATACCAGCAGTTAAGCCCCTCAGATTGGAAGACACCCAGAATACAAGGGAAGAAACGTCCCCACAAAATATCATTAATGATATGGATTGATCAAATCATCATAGACCTCACATTTGCTGATAGAGATCAAAATTGATGAAAGCATCCATTAATAATGTGAATGTGAATGTGAAATGTACAAAGAATACAGGAAAATTGAAAGTAATAAAAAAGGGATGTATGGTTTTCTATGCCCGGAACAATAAATTTAAGAGAAATGCATTCCCATTCATCATTAAAAGCAGCATTTCAAGGTATATCATGAATAAATCTATAGAGACAGTAACTGGTTTATATAATAGTTCCTTGGGGATTTGGGATGGGAGTTTGCAGGGAAATGGGATAATTACAAGAATGAAGAAAAAGTTCTAAAATTGAGTTGTGGTGGTGATTGTGAAACTTTTCTTGATATAACTGAACTATCAAATTATATGGTTTGTGGATTATATGCCAATAGCTCACTGTCAAAGCACCAATGAAATATATAATATTCCTCTCCTTCCTTGAGGCTTCCCCAACCCCCACAATCCTGACGCCAGTACTGCCTTTCATTATGGGCTAGACTGGAGCAAGTACACAGGTACAGATAAGAGATAAGAGCTCAAAACCCATGCAATTCAAGAACAGGAATGGGAATAGTGATACAAGAAGGGTAGGGGAAGTTGGGAGAGGAGAGGAGGAAGGGGGTACCAATTGCAATGATCAACACATAAACACACACACACACACCCACACACACATTTCATGGGAATGAACAACAGAAACCATGGGGAAAGGGAGACAGCAGTTGGTGTAAGATATGGAAATAATAATTTATAATTTATCAAGAGGTCACGGGGGGAGTTGACACCAAGGGTTCAATAGAAAGTAAATATCTAGAAAAGAATAATGGCAACATAGGTACAACTATGATCAATACAATTGATGTATGGATTGCTACAAGAGTTGTAAGAGCCCCCAATAAAATGACCTTTTAATAAAAATGAATAGATAACTCACTGCAATCGAGTCAATATCAACTCAGAGTGCCCCTATAAAGGATAGGGATAGTAGGCTTGTTGCTGTGGATTTCTGAGATTGTAAATAGAAATAGAAAGCTCAGGCTTTCTTCACGGCAGCTAGTGGTTTTCAACTGCTGACATTGCAAATCACAGCCTAAATTGTAACCACTACATCACCAGAGCTCTGTGATAATATAGTATCTGCATGCCTACAGGGAAGATTGGTTCATAACTGTATTATCCAAATTTATGAACTAATCACTAAAGTAACTGATTAATAAATTGAAGAATTCTACCAACTTCTTCAGTCGGAAATTTATCAAATATATAATCAAGAAAAATAGAAATATACTGGTGATTGGGATATGAAAGTTGAAAAAAAAAGAGAGAACATCAATAGTTGGAAAATATAGCCTTAGTGATAGAAACAAAACTAGAGATTGCTGATAGAATTTTGTAGCACAAATGACTTCTTTATAGCAATTTTTAAGTAATCATAAGGAGTAACTACATAGGTGGACCTCATCAGATGCAATACACAGGAGTCAAACTGAATTCGTTTTATGAAAGAATTGATGGAAAAACTCAACAGTTAAAAGAAGGACAGGGAACAATCATGGCATAGGCCATCATTTGCCTCTCAGCTGATATTGAAGGAAATTATAACAAGTCCATAAAAACCAAAATGGGGTCTTGAATATATCCCACTTGAATTGTGGGACCATTTCAAAATACGTTTGAAGCAGTGCATAATAATGACTATAAATCAGAGGAGTTGTGGGATGACATCAAAACAGGTGATATATTTGATGAAAGAAAGTGCAAGAAGAAAGCCAAGTTTCATTAAAAAGACAGAGAAGCAAGCTGAAAGTTGTTGTCAGAAGAGACTCTGAAACCTGCTCTTGAACCTGGAGTAGCTAAACCTACTCTGAGAAGTGATTAAGTAGAAGAGCTGTAAAACATTTCAGAAGGCAGATGTAAAAGTCAAAGGACCATTTTAGGACATATGCACAGTCTTGGAATGAGAGAAAACAAAAGAGAAGAACACACTCCACATAGTCAAAGTGAAGAGAACGTTCAAGCCCCGGGTTATGATATTAAAGGATTAAATAGGGAAAAATAATTAATGATGCTGGAAGCATTCATAAGAATATGAAAAATACACAGTCACTGTATCAAATATACGTAGTTGACATTCAACCATTCAAGAGGAAGTAAATAACACAGAACCAATGGTATTGATGGACGAAGTCCATGATGCATGAGCTAAAATTAATTTGAATACCAGTAGAAATGTTTGAACCAACAGTGCCATAACCACTCACCAGTCTAAGCCGAAAAACTTGGAAAGCAACTACCTAGTCAACTAATAAGAATAGATCCATGTTTGTACCCATTTCAAAGAAAAGTTAACCAACAAAATGCAGAAATTTTTATATAATATTATTAATATCACAGGGATATAACATTTTGCTGAAGAAAATTGAGTAACAGTTGAAACACAGAATATGAGGACGGTGCTTACTTGACCCTGATAATTAAATATTGTGCTGAAGCAGAGTCCAGATATTGTGTAATCTCAATGAGCGAGACAGAAATATATTGAAAGGATACATGCCTGACACACACCTTTCCTGATTTTTAAACACTCTGACTCAGTTTTCGCTGTTCTGTTTCCTGGTCTAAACATAATTTCTGTAAGAGCTCAATCACAATTGTGCCTCAAAACACAATAGCAAGTCGATCTTGTTTGATGCCAGGTTTCAGGCCATTCTTCTCAAATTCTCTGCCACATACGAAATCAGCCAAATATCAAAACACTGTACTAAACTTTAGAAGATTCCAATAGTTTTCATATATTGTACGTTTTTCTTTTACATCAAACATTTCTACTCTATAGAAATTACTTTTTAAAAATTTGGGATATTTAGAAGTTAATTTTTCATTTCTACATGTGGGAGACTATTCAAATTTGGTTTTATATTAATGCCCTTTGGCTTCATAATATTGTAAATTGAAAACTTATTCTATATCAGTGGTCAAAAAACCGTCCTGTATACCCCAAACTATTAAAATTTACTATTTTTTAAGGACAGGGTTGTTCTGAACATAGTCACAGTCATTCATTTGTTTGCGTATCATGTATTATCACTTTTGTATTGGAGTGAAACATCATGTTGTTTTCAAAAGCTAAGATAATCATCAGCTATTTATTTAATATTGGATTTAAACTATTGTATTATCATTTTTGTCATGTATTTTGAATACATATTTTTGGAGGAATTACTTTTGAAGAACATGGTGCTATGTTTTATCTAATTCACTAAGATAAGTCTTAGATATTAGCTAGTGCTTTTCTTTTTTTAAAAAATTTATTTGTTTAATTTAATTTTTTTTTGGCTAGTGCTTTTCTAACCTTATCATAAGTCATTGAGCCCACAGTACTATATTTTTTTACCATGGAAGTATAATTTCTAAGGAGACTATTGAATAGAGAAATTTAACTTCAATGGCAATTTGGTCTGTAAACTTGAAATTAGTGTTTGTTTTATTGTTTGTTCCCATTATGAGCAAAAATTTTATTTGGGATAAAGCAGTGGTTCTTAACCTTCCTAATGCTGTGACCCTTTAATACAGATCCTTATGTGGTGTGACCCCCTGAACCATAAAATTATTTTCATTGCTACTTCATAACTGTAATTTTGCTACTGTTATGAATTGGGTGATCCCTGTGAAAGGGTCATTCAACCCCAAAAGGGGTCACGACCCACAGGCTGAGAATCGCTGGGCTAAAGTCTCTATCGAAGTGATGCAAACAAAATAAAATCAAGGAAGCAAAACAAATTGAAAAATTTTATGAAAATTTAAGGTTTCTAAAAATAAAACAATCCAGAATAACTGAATGGATTCAAGATATAGGCCTTCGTAGCATAAACATAGGTACACCCATGTGTATTGCAGCACTGTTCACAATTGCAAAAAGATGGAAATAATTCAAATGTTCATCAGTTGTTTTTGTGACTCTTAGCAACCTTACGCACAACAGAATGAAATACTCCCTCATCCTGCACCATCCTCATGATTGTTCCTATGCTGCACCATCCTCATGATTGTTCCTGCACCATCCTCATGATTGTTCCTGCACCATCCTCATGATTGTTCCTTGTTGCAGCCTCTGTGTCAATCTGTCTCCTTGCGGGCCTTCCTCCTTCTTGTAGCCCTTTACTTTACCAAACACAATGCCATTTTCCAGGAACAGATCTCTGCTGACATGTCCAAAATATGCAAGACAAAGTCTCAACATTCTTACTTCTAAGGATCACTCTGACTATACATACGTCTTCCAAGGTAGGTCAATTTATCTTTTTAGCAGTCCTGGCACTTTCAATATTCTTCTCAGGCACTACAATTCAAATACATCAGTTCTTCTGTGGTATTCCTTGTTCATTGTATAACTTTCATATGTATATGAGACAATTGTATGACCATGGCTGAGGTCAGGCACACCTTAGTCCTCAAATTAACATCCATGTTTGGAAGTGATCTTATGCACCAGATTTACCTAATGATTATATATATATATATATATCACTCTTTTTGTTATCAATGATTTTATTTTGCTTGCAAACATAATCAACACTCTAGAAGCAGCAGTATGAAATAAAATAATGTACAAATACAGCAGGACTTTGAGAGGGAACTATCAGAAGTTCAAGCTCAGTTCAGAAGAGGGCAAGAAGAGAGAATGTTAGATGGATGTTTTCTTTAAGGATCATTTTTATTGGGGGCTCTTACACCTCTTATAACAATCCATATATCAATTGTATCAAGCAAATTTTTACATGTTGCCATCATGATTTTCTAGACAGTTTCTATTGAGCACTTGATAACAGCTCCTGTCCCCTTCCCCCTGGTGACCCCTTGATAAATTAAAATTATTATTATTTTAATGTTTTACACCAACCGCTGTCTCCCTTTCCCCTATGGTTTCTGTTATTTGTCCCCTTGGTGGAGGTGTTGTTGTTATGTGTTGATCATCGTAATCGGTGCCCCCTTCCTCAAACTCCTCTCCCCACCTTCCCCTTATCCTTCTGGTATTGCTTTGCCATTCCTGTTCCTGGATTCTGTGTCATGGGCTCTTATCTCTAATTTGTACCTGTGCACTTGTTCGGGTCTAGCCTGCAGCGAAAGGCATTACTGAGACCATTATAGTGGGAGGTCAGCAAGCCTCAAGGCCTCTTTTGATCTCAAGTGCTGCTTCAATTAATATTGATTGTGGCCCCAAGAAAGACAAAACCCTGGATAACTCCAACCTTTTCTCAATGAATCATGATTTTTATCTAGCCTTTTGGTTTTCTTTACACTGAATTGTAATCCACACTGAATTTTGCAGTCCTTCATCTTCATCACAAGTGCCCAAGTCCTCTAAGTCGTTCAGCAAGCATATCTTCTGCATATCACAGATGGTTAATAACCTTCCTCCTATCCCGATGCCACATTCGTTTGCATAGAATCCAGCTTCTCTGATTATATGCTCAGAATACAGATTTAATAAATATGCTGAAAGGATTCAACCCTGACAAATAACTTTTCTGACTATAAACCACACAGAATTCCCTTGTTCTTTTCACACAACTGCCTCCTCCTCCTGATACAACAAAGTGCTCTGGAATTCCCATTTTGCTTGAATCTGGTATCCTTAAGGGTTATGATCCATATTGTTGTCAGTAGAAGAATGGATAAGTAAACTCTGGTATACACATAATGGGATACTCTGCATAACAACTAAAACAAAATGAAAATAGGAAGCATATCATAGCATGGATAAACCTGGAGAACATTATTCTGAGTAAAATTACAGAAAGACAAATATTATATGAGGCCACTACAATCAGAATCAAAGCCAAAACAAAGACTTACATATAAAAGAGAACAGACTATGGATGTCACCAGAGATGGTTAGGGGAAAGGAGGGAAAATTAAGCAATGGTTTAAAGTAATGACAGATGTTCATTTGGGATAAAGGGGGGATAGACATCCCCAAGAGGTAGAGGAGTCAGGAAAGGGGGTCGGATAGACTACTGAAAGGAGATGGAAAAATGGGTTGAATTTTTAATGCAGACTTGATAATCTGAACTATAACCCCCCTATCTCACAATTAATAAGTCACATGCACATAAAAAAGAGAGAATGTAAGCACTTTTCAAATGCTGAAGAAACCAGCAGGGTGCATTGCTGAGGTATAACAACTAGGATGACATTTCATTTCATTCTGGCTTTGCACTGGTGGTCATGCTTCCTGGAAAAACACAGAAGCCATTCTGAAACCATGTGCAAAGTAGAAAAAAACAAGCAAATCATGTGAATTATTTCTCTCGCTCCTGATTTCTTTTAATACTGTTTTAGAGAGTTTTCCTTGGAATTGATGATGACTCACCTACCTTTCCCCATCCTGTTTTGGTGACATTTTATTATCATATAATTTTATATAAGTAAATGTTATTAGTTGCCACCTGGTAGACTGATTCATAGTTATTACATGCATGACAGAATGAGGCTTAGCTTGATGCTGTACTATCCTCATAATATTTGATCCCATTGTTGCAGCCACTTTGTCATCTCACTGAGGGTTTCAACCTCTTTTTCACTGACCATCTACCTTACCAAAAAAAAAAAAAAGCTTGTATCTAACAAGTAATCCTTCTTAATGCTTTGTAAGGAATCTTTGTTTAGTAAGGGCTTGTTTCAAAGTAGATATTGTCCTTCTAATCGTTCATTGAATATTCCATGTATTTTTCTGACAAAACAATTGAATGTGTCCATTCCTTCTCAGTCTTCATTTTTTATTGTGAAACTTTTGCATACACTGACTCCTCATTCATTGGCTACCTTATGCTTTGCATTCGTGGCAATAACAAAAATTCTATTATCAATTCTAAGTATCAACCATATAATTTGGCATTATGAACTAGGTGAGAACAATGAAAACTCTGATGGTTAGGAGGTTGCTTACACTTGTCTGGGCCCTGATTCTCAGGGAATTGGCATTTACAAAATAATATAATTTATTGGCTGCACATTAATGTAATTTGGCAGTTATGTAATGATACAGTCATCCTCCATTTTATGTCTGAGAGAGTCATATTCCCTTTTAACATAATGCCAATCTTCACAATTATATTTCTTTGTAAACTAGCCAAGGTAATAAGTGAGGAGTGGGTTTATGTGAGGGAATATAATAAAAATGCATATGAAAAATAAGGTAATTCAAATGATAGAGATTTTCAGTTAAGCTCATTTTAGAATGTTATTAGATACTTGCCTGTCTTTCTGTGAACAAATTGAATGATCTATCTCTATTGGTTTTATTTCTGCACACACATATACAGGTGACAGACAAAAGTTTGTGGGAAAATGGAATTAAAAGATAACAAAAAATTTCCATGACTTTTTTCACGCTATCTCGTATAGGCTAATAATATGAACTTAGGCATATGCAAACCATAAATATAGTTTATATTAATAATCTAAATAATATGATTACTATATATAATTATGAAATATATAGTATATACTAGATATTACTATATACAATGAGTCAATGATATTTATCACCAAAACATATAACAATGACTTATTAATACAAACATTATCATTTTTCTAAGTCATTAGAAAGTGTTAGAAAACAATTTGAATTTTATCTTTTTTACTCTTATGTCACTATGGCTCAGCACTGTCCCAATAGATGTCACGAATATTTGTTAGATGAAGTTTGACTAACTGAGCGTGTATGCACAGATGGAAAACGTTTGCCCATCAGACACCTTCACTATGTTCAGCTTACATTGATAATCAGAGATGTTTGCTTTTATAATATTAATTTATAAAAAGAATATATTCAGTGATTAAGTTCATTGGGCTTTAGACTTATAATGCTAACATTTATGAAAAGGTGTCCACCACATCTGTAAGGTGATAAGCACCATTGTTATTTATATTTTAAAGGTGGACCATTTAGGCTCAAAAATTACAAAAGTATGGCAACATATAGAATTACTGACTCATAATGTAGGGTGCTGAATATGATCTGAATGGGTTTTTAAGGACATGGATAAAACCTATATGAAGACAGAACATGTTATATACATTGCTCATCTGCACTTCTCACATGACTGGGGGAAACTGGACAGTAAGAAGGAAGGAGGGAAGGGAGGGTTGAAAAGGGGAAAGGAGGCAACAAAAAGCAGGTAGAGAAAGAGGAAAGAAAGAAAGAGCATGCCATATGGTTTTCATGAAAACACTCCTCTCTCTTTCACTGCCTTTGAGGCAGCACTGACTCATAGCAACCCTTTGTTCAGACCAGACCTGCTAATGCGGGTTTCTGAGACTAACTCTTTTTTTTTTAATTAATAAATCTTTTTATTGGGGCTCATAAAGCTCTTATCACAATCTGTACATACATCAATTGAGCAAAGCACCCTTATACATTCGTTGCACTCGTCATTCTCATAATTCACCTTCCACTTGGGTTCCTGGAATCAGCTTGGTTTTCCTTTTTTTCCCCCTTCCCCTTCCTCCCCGATCCCACCCCTGGTCCCTTGATAGTTTATAAATAATTATTATATCTTATCTTACACTCCCCGGCGTCTCCCCTCACCCACCTTCCCATTGCCCATCCCCCAGAGAGGAGGTTACACATAGATCTCCAAGATCGGTTCTCCTTTTCTACACCCCCTTCCATCCTGGTGGAGTAGAAAGCCTCACCTTTCTCCCTTGGAGTAACTAGTGCATTGGAATTGACCTTGCAGTGAGCATCCCAATGTACAACCACGCCGCCACCAGGGCTTCCAGCCTCATTCCTAGTGTTTGTATAACAAGTAATCCAACATTTCATCTCCTTTGAATAATTACTTCATAACCTGGATCTCTATTACCCATCATCCCTCTTCAATTGCCTCCATCACAACCCACAATGTGGAATCACTTTATTAGACAAACAAAGAAAAAAAATTGCTGAAATTCTAAGAGATTGTTCTAATGTTCACATTGGCTAATTGTGGAATATTTTTAGTGGAGATTTTCCAGTTCTCTCCTCTGAGCAAACAAATCATATTTAGATGCTTAAAAGGGCTTGTTTTTACTTGCTATTGCCAGATGTTCTCTATTTCAGTGATAAGAGCTCCTTTTATGCAGATTAAAAATCACATTTTCAGTTATTATAGATATGAAAATGAGTATGTAAAATAAAATATACTTTGTTTCCATATTGCATAATTCTTTTTCCTCTGATTATATATTTAACACATGTTCACTGTAAGAAATTTGGATAAGTGAAGACAATACAAATCACTGTCATTATCTTTTGGTAATACTTTATTGTGGTATTCTGTGGTAAATGTAAGCATATGGAATAGACTTATAATTCTTAACAGCATTAATCTCTGAGCACTTATAAAGTCAATGCCAACATTATTATTAATTATCTCTGAGAAAATTCAGAATTCTGAATTTGACTAGTATGGCCTTCATGTATATAATGACTGAAAATGTTATCATCTCTCTGACTTTAAATAAAGATGAAAAGGAAGAATATTTATTTGGAGATATAAGTTATAGACAAACTGGCTTTGCAAGTCTTGAATCATGGTGTTATCCTGGAATTAGTTTCAAATGTTACAGGGTTAATTCCAAGGAGGTCTCTGGCAATGGCTTCTATTATACAGTAGCTGAAAGCCTACACAATGGTTATAAGGGTACACTATAGTATTATTGTAACAGTTACATTTATTTCTATATAACTAGGAAAAGAGATGATGATGATGATTGCTGTAGCTGGTGTTATGATATAAACCAAGAATTGATACATCATAAATCTCCCAAGATAAACTTTATTTCCAAGCAGTATACCACTTGAGGTAGTTTTATAAAGGGTTTTTAGTCAGAGATTGCAGCAGAAGAGAGAGGGTCACTTCAAGTACTTTCAATAGATGTTGGGATTCAATCTAGTTCATTCCTTGGAGTCAACCATAAATCCCTGTAACAGGCAAGTGGAATGAACTCATTGATGAAGTCTAAGTTATGTGTGTCCATTAATAGAGTTTATAATGAGATCATCATACCTAAATAAATGGAAAATAGGGGCAAGTTTCTCCCCACAGAAAAATTGATTAATAAAATAAAAGTAAATGAAAAGATTATAGTGGGGAGAATCTCATCTTTGGATAACCTGTACAAAGAGAAAATACATTATATAAAAGTACCTTCAGCTTGAGTTATGATCAAATTTAGGCCTGATTTATAAGATAAGAATGGCCAAATTTGGATAATTATACCCAGAGGCACCTCAGAACATAGAAAATCAACTCTGGGCATATGGAATTGCTATGGGTATAACTGACTCAAATTACAACTAACAAGTAAAGTAGGAAGCAGGGGACTTAAACAATTTCATGAGGAGTCATAGGGATGGAGTAATAGGCATCAGCAGACACATAACAAACAAAAACATAATGTTCAGAACAAGGCAGGCTGGAGTGGAGACCGAAAGAAACATCTGTAGGTAGCGGAACAATTTCCCTACAGAGGGCCCACAGGGAGAGGATGAGTCACTAGGGTGCAGGAAAGCATCGATGAAACTCACTATATTCCTGTGGGTCCTTGAGACTTCCTCACCCACCACTACCATGACCCCAGTGCTGTTTCCCAGGTCAGACTAGACTGGAGCATGTACACAGGGCTAGAAAGGGATGGGAGCTCATGACACACAGAAACCAGGAGTGGGAGTAGTGACGCTAGAAGGGTAGGGGAAGAAGGGGATGGGAGGGGAGAAAGGAGGAACCGATTGCTTTGATGGACACATAACCATTTTCCCCTCTACTGGGGGAAGAACAGCAGAAAACATGGGGGAAGGGAGACACCAGTCGGTGTGAGAGATGAAAAAAAGCAATGTACAATCTATCCGGGGATTATAGGGGGGTGGGGAGAGGTGTGGGGAGAGCTGGTCCGATGGCTCAATAGAAAGTAAATGTCTAGAAGAGAATGAGGGCAACATATGTACAAACATGCCTGGTTCAATTGATGTATGGATTGTGCTAAGAATTACATGAGCTCCCAATAAAATGATTTAAAAGAAAAATAATGAATTTGGGTTTAAGAGATAAAGGAAAAAAGTTCAATGAAAATTACAGTATGTTTTATTTCCACTTTCCCACGAATCTTGGAAATTTCTTCATATTTATATCACACAATTAGTTTTACAATTTGGAAAAATGATTAAGTGGATCGTTTAGTTTAGGTCACAATTGACAAAGAAATTTGAGGATACTGGGTCTTTCCAGAGAAATAAAGATTAGGATGAAAATGGTCACAAGTTTTCTATGTTAAAGAAAAGTCTACAAACTGCTTGTAGACTTTTTAAATTTTGTTTCTACCTAAAGAAATAAGCGGGCTTGTTGGTTCCCTGAAAAAGTTCTGTACTCCATACACAGACCTTAATGAAATCTTTGTTACATGTTTTCTGCAGAACAGAAATAATATTTTTAATGGAAAACTCTGGGACTTTGGGGAAAAGGGATGATTCTTTGGGGGCTATCTATTAGAGAGAGACAATAGAAAAGCTTTTATTTTTCATTTTTCTTGTAACCCAGCTCTGGTGAGAAACCTCAACAACTTGTCATTGCATTTTTTGTTCTTATTGTATATATTTTTGGTTTTCTAAGTGCACAGTTATTTTATATTAAAGATAATTATATCTGTTTTATAGTTACATAATATAGTTATATATACATTTGAGTATAAAATATAAAGATACAAAGATTAGATATAACATTTTACATATTTAAATTAAATTTTTTCTTTCACAATTTAGAAAAAAATATGTATTTTTATTTTAATAAATCATTTTATAGGGGCTCATACAACTCTTATCACAGTCCATACATACATCAATTGAGTAAAGCACCCTTATACATTCATTGCCCTCATCACTCCCAAAATTCACCTTCCACTTGGGTTTCTGGAATCAGCTCATTTTCCTTTTCTCCCTTCACCTCCCTCCCCATTCCCCCTACCTCACGAATGCTTAATAACTTATAAGTTATTACTCTATCCTATCTTACACTGCCTGGCTTCTCCCCTCACCTACTTTCCTGTTGCCCATCCCCCAGAGAGGAGGTTACATGTAGATCCCCGAGATCTGTTCCCCCTTTCTACACTCCCTTCTGTCCCAGTGTCACCACTCTCACTGCTGGTCCTGAGGGGTTCATCTGTCCTAGATTCCCTGTGTTTCCAGATCCCTGCTGCACTGCTGTGCATCCTCTGGTCTAACCAGATCCGCAAGGTAGAATTGGGATCAAGTTAATTGGTGGGGAGGAAGTGTTGAAGAACTACAGGAAGGTTTTGAGTTTCATTGTTGCTGCACTGAACCCTGAGTGACTCATCTCCTCCCCACTACCCCTCTGCAAGGGATTTCCAGCTGATTACAGATGGGCATTGGGTCCCCATCACGCACTCCCATCATTCATGGTGATATGATTCGCCCCCCACCCCCATTTGTTGTTTGAAACCTGGTCCCCTTGGTCCTTCATGATCACACATGTTGGTGTGCTGCTTCCATGTGGGCTTTGTTGCTTTTGGGCCAGATGGCCACTTGTTTCCTTTCAAGCCTTTAAGTCCCCAGACGCTATCTCTCTCAATAGCCGGGCACCCTCAGCCTTCTTCACCACACTTACTTATGCACATATTTGTCTTCAGCGTTTATGTGAGGAAGGTGATCACACAATGATGGTTTTTGTTCCTTGGTGTCTGCTCCCTGGTCCCTTCAACACCTTGTATTCACTTGGGCTGTGTGCTTCTTTTCTGTGGGCTTTGTTGCTTCTGAGCTAGATTGCCGCTTGTTTGCCTTCAAACCTTTAAGACCCCAGATGCTATATCTTTTTGATAGCCGAGCACCATCAGTTTTCTTCACCACGTTTGCTTATGCACACGTCTGTCTTCAGTGATCATGTCGGGAAGGTGGGTATCATGGAATGACCGTTTAGCTGAGCAAGGTGCTATAGTATTGAGGGAGTATGTGCGAGGAGGCCCAATGTTCACCTGCTACCCTACTACTGAACCTATAAATATATATGCACATAGGTCTATTTCCCCCATAATCCTAAATATATTTACGTATATTTTATAAAATCTAGCATAAATGTACACTACTACTCACTAACACCTGGTTTGGTGTTATAAAATCTTCTCAAATAAAATTGTTCCGTTTAATGTTTAATAAATATCATAGCATCTTTGAAGGATATGATGGAGTATTGTACCATTTACAAGTATGAGCTTTGTAATTATTATTGGGTTATTGAATGGAGTTGGCACTTCAGGGTTACATCAATTTTAAAATAACTAAATCCCAACTGTACTCCCAAATTTATATTAAGTTGCATTTTTTTCTGTTAGGTAATTTGGTCAGGCATATTAACCATCTGTTGCACTAACTGCAAGTCATACAATTTGCAGGGACCATATTTTTGCTGTATACAACTTTTATTGATTATTTGATTATCATAGACGTCTAGCTTTTGTGGTTTGTATTATACTCACTCAATGAAACTTTATTATTTCTTGTTAGTTGAGGAACAACTAATATCACATGTTCATCATCAGGCGATAAGCTCTATGTTTTATAAAATGATTCCATTTATCTTCTCCTTGTTCAAAGTATTTTAACATCCTATGATCATTTATCATGCTTTACTCATTTCCTTTCATTTACTGAGACATTTTAAGTTTGTAAATGTTAGGGAGTGTGATATTCTCTTTTTCAGAAAAGTCTATGCCTGTCCATATATTTGACAATAGTTACAAATGCTACCTTAGTGTTTCACCTAGGGGAGATTATTTACAAATAGGTTATAATCAATCAAAGGTCTTCCAGATGTCACCAAGTATATTCACTCCTATATTCCATTTTAATATGAAGAGTTGTCAAATTATTCCTGCTTTCTTTCACCCTTGAGCAGAATCATGCAATGTAAATTATTGGCCATTATAATATGCATTAAATATTGTTTCCAAATTTCTTTATACTAGAGCATTTAGGATTTCATGCCTTTGGCTGATATTTACAAATCAGGCTACTCAGTTTTTGGATTATGCTGTTATGTACTGCTTTATAACATAATCTTCATCTCTTTCATTTTATTATAAAATCATATAAACTCCATCTATCTTGCACGTACTGGTGCCTTTTACGCCATCATAGAAGCACTATACTTCCCTGTCAGATTGTTTACATTTTGGTGCACTGGTTACTTGCTGGACTTTTCCAGTAATAGTCTTTTTAATCCCCATCAAATGACTGGGTGGAAATATGCAAAAAGGGCGTTTGGGATGTTAATGAGTGAAGTGATATGTTTTACTACCTCATTAAATACAAACAAATTCAGATTGAGGCAAAGGGGACCTCATCAGCATCAAGACAAAAAGAGTCATCGTGGAACATGCTCTCTAATCTTGGGATAGCTGCTCATTGGACTCACTCCGGAGACAGGGATGTGGTGCATGGGCTTAGAGAAGAACGGAGGAGAAGCAACAGCAGCCGCACCATGAATGTGCTGGTTTCCTGGCCCATGAGCAAGGAAAGCTGGGTGATTTGGGTAGGATGGAGGTATTAAATGGGCTGCCAATTTCTAAGACTTGCTTGCCCAAGTAGAGCCGTGGTCCCAGGACTACATAGTGGACAGGCTGAGACCAGGGAGGACAGCCATTGGGCAGAGAAGAGGCTCTGTGGAGAAAAGAATTTAAGTCTTACTATTCATTATCCTGAGTGGCCATTTGTTAACTTCCCTATAGCCCTATAGCTTACTACCTTTGTGTTGATGCTGAGTCTTAGTGGCTCTGAAAGACAGCGGAGAACTGCCCTGTGTGTTTCTAAGACTGTACCTATTTACAGTAAAAGAAAGGCCAGTCTTTCTTCCCCTGGAGAGGCCGGTGTTTTCTATCTTTTGACTTTGCGGATTGCAGCCCAATTGATAACCACTGTGTCAGTAGAACTCCCTCCATGGGTTCTTTGCGGCCATTGCAAGGAATTACTGAAGCCAGTAGAGAAGTAGAGTGCCATGGGAGAGATGTTGGTGTCAGAATAAAGAAGTTTGGTGGGTGGAGGCATTTCTGTTTTTAATTATTATTAATTGGGATTAATATATATATCAAATCATTCCACAGTTCAATCACATCCAGCAGAAGTATGCATTTGCTATAATTAGTTTTCAGACATTCATTTTATATATGGACCCCCTCGGTATCATCACTCCTTCACCCCACCACCACCTCTGTGTTTCCCCTTCCTCCCAAACCCTATTCCACTTGCTGTATAGGTTCATCGGTCTTGTTTTTCATACCCTCCAAATTAAAAAACATATACTGTAACTCAAGAGGATGACCCCCGATGACATAACACTCCCGAGATGCACCAAATATGTCCAGTCAAAAACAAAACAAGACAATACAACCCCCAATGCATAAACTTTTGGAAACCAGATCAGGTCCAGCATGCATTTTAGGGGAAATCTGCTGACAAATTTTAACTGTCCAAGTCTGGCTTTTGCCTTTGACCTTCTATACCCAACTCACCAATGCACTCCGTTTAGTGACCACATCCCTTGATTGTGGCTAGAGGGAGCTCACCGGAGGTATAGTTCCTGAAGAGTTCCACCAATGGCGGAGGCTTGCTGACCTCTGTTTCACAGGAATCACCTTGGGTTGAGGTGCAGTTGGATTCTCTGTACCCCCTTGTGAAATCAAAAGGACTGAGATGTAGCCCCCATGCCATTCTTACACAGTTAGAATGCATTTTAACTTGCTTGGGACTAGAAACTGGAATTTAACATTTCTCTCCTTATGGAAAATCTCATCACCAATGACTTTCCTATTATTGTTTGCTTGTATGGATTGGCATATTTCTTTCCTGACAATATTTAATTTAACTTATTTTAAATTTAGCTCATGTGTACTTCTCAATTCATGACACATCAACCACAGGCTTCTATTACTACACAATGGCATCTTCACCAAGATCAACAATAAACGATGGATAAAATAATAATTTAGCAAAACAATTGGTTAAAGGCACTTGGGAGCAAACAAGGCATAAGTTTGCAATATCATGGAGAGAAGAGAAAATAGTGCATCTACACTGGAGTGAGTCAAATATTTCCTGAGATTTTTTGCTCCAAGAATTTGTTAATTTCAAAAATGATAGGACAAGATTTATACAGTTATAACTTTTAAATTTTAATATAAAATTATCATTAGTACATTAATAATATTTTTATATCCAAGGGCTTAGGTGCAGAAATTAATAATACTTAATTTTATTATTTTCCTGACCCTTCATGAGCATATAAGTAGCAGTATGTTAAGTACATTTTGAACTTCAATAAAGACCACTATATAGCCCTTGCTCAATTGAGATTGGAACATTATTTAAGTAGATTTGTGTTTTTCAATGAAGTGTCTATTTTTACAAGTCTTTTCACAACTTATTGTTTAGAAGGCTTACTCTCAAGAATGCAGGCTCAGTGTTAGCAAGACAGTTTTTCACTACCACTTTTAGGAAAATAAACAGGTTATTTAACAATATACATTCATTTAACTTTTCTCAATTTTTGGTATGAGAGTTATACTCACATAATATAACTTGCAAAAGTTGAAGGCATATTAAGCAGAAACCTGTCAGAGAATTTTATGATAAAAGATTCTTTATAGAGAGAAATATAAAACTTATAAACATCAGATCAAAGAGATAAAACTGTAAGTCCCAGTTAAACAAGGAAGTTCTGTCACAGTTTTCACCATACCTTCTACATTCTTGTCTGTTTTGTAAATATAATAATACATGAATCAAATGTCTAAAATTTCAAATGGATAGTAGTTATTATTAGTAGTAAGAGTTTAATTGGAAAACATTTTGAAAAAGTAGCCAGGAGTGCTATCCATTATAATATATGACTCACTGTCATTAAATCAGTTCCAAATCCTAGTTACCCTGTAAGACAGAGTAGAAATGGCCCTTGTGGTTTCTGACATTGTGAATCATTACAGAAATAGAAAGCCGCATCTTGTTCCTATGGAGTAGCTGGTGGTTTTGAATTGGTCACCTTGAAATAGGCAGCCCAACATATTTTGATATAAGAAGCATATTCACCTAATTTACTCTAATCAATGAGGAAATTAGTATATATGGTATGTATTTCACCAGCTAGATGGGACAATTGCTATGTTAATTCAAGTCATTTTAAAACTTGAGAAGACATAAATAAACATTTAAAATATCACTGAAAAATGGTTAGAAACAATTTTAGTAAATATGAGGTTTCATCTTTACACTGGAAGAGCAGCCTTTTTTACCTGAGCAATAATGAGTCTAGAAAGAAAGTAGGCATGCCAGGGCATGGGCCCCATAACCCTGAGCAGGAACGGTGATGGCATAATATCCCTTCACTCAGCAATTAGACATGGGTCTGTCTAATTGTCATTTGTCATTTACTAGTTATTGATGTGTATTCAAATTACCCAACTTAATTTTTCACATTATAGAATGTTTGATAATTATATCTTTATAACAACATATGTCTAATAAATATATAGTATTCAATAAATAGTAACAATCAATATTACATTTCTAACTTTCTTCTTACCTTTTGCTATCTTTGTGTTAAAAAATCAGTGTCTTTTATAAAACCGAACTACTTTGTTTGGAAATTTTACATGAAATATATGTTTTGGACTTATAAACAATCAACTGACATGAATTAAGACACTTTCTAATCTCTTCTATTTCACAGATACATGAAACGTAGATATAAAGACATTAAGTTTATTTTCCGGGATCAGAAAGACTAAACCTCACATAACGTTGTTTCTATACAATGTCTTAGCTTTGTAGATGACTGTCCCTCCTAATTTATTCCAGCCATTAGAAAAGTAATTGAGGTAGAGCTTTGTGATCGATAATCCCTTAATATTGACGCAAAGGAAATTTAAAATATCCTTTAATGGTATTTGTAGTAGTACCACTCGGGCTTTAAATCTTTTAATTTTTATTGCAACTTCATTTCTACATTTTCATGGACAATACCAAATTATTTTGTTTCTTTTTTGTGGTATCCTTATGATCATATGTCAAAATGGAGAAAAACTTTAAAATGTTTTAATATTCTTTATTACCATCATAGCCAGGGCCTTGAGCACAGCAACGTATTAGAAATCTTTGTTTTTTTAAACTTTAAAGAGGTTCTATGGTAGGAGATTTGCTCAATAAAAGAGATCTTTGGATTTTTGAATGTTGCTTCCATGAGTGTTGATTGTAGATCCAAGTAAAGGAAATTCTTGTGGATCAAAATAAAAGGAAATCCTTGCCAATATCAATCTCTTCTCCATCTATCATGTTGTTATTATGGATCCAATTGTGAGAGTTTTTGCTTTATTTATTTCTTTGACTTTTATAAAAAAGCTCTTTGTGTCCTCTTCACTCACAAAAGTAAGGAAGGTTGTGTCATCTTCATATGAAAATTTGTTAATGAAAATCAGGATATATTTTATTGACAGATCTGAAAAGCGGTGATATCCCTCTTAAAGACTGCCTTCCCCTCTCTCATGTTGTAAGAGCTTTTATATCTTTCTTGGTATCAGTCAAAGAACCCCGAGGGTATGGAGGTTACTCTTAAGGTTGTTAACTAAAGGTTTGCAGCTGGAAGCCACTGAGGAGAAAGAGGAGGACTTCTACTCCCATGAACAATTACAGTTTCAGAAACCCACAGGAGAAGTCTACCCTGTCTTATAGGTCAAGTTGACGAGTCAGCATCAACTTGATGGCAGTGCGTGAGTGTGTGTCATCACATTTATATTACGACATTCTTTTCTCAGAGTTTAATGGCTTTCCCAGGTAGGAAACTTACATTCAACTTACATTCAACTCAATCACAGCAACTTACATCCTGGGAGGTGATTGCTTCTAGCCCCTTTGGAACAATATTAATGTTCTTAGAGAAAACATCTATCCTAAAAGCACACTGATTCCTTTAATGTATGAGATCATAACCTTGTGGGTTTCCTCATGGCTAGTTTCCTTATTCCAAGTTTGAATTGATAATACAGTAATATGGCACTAAATTATTTAGCCTATATGTTTCAGGAGCATGAGCACATGGGAAAAGTTAGATCTGTAATGCTCAGGAATAATGATTAAAGACTTTAACCATATTTCTATATCATTTTCTTATATAATAACTGATCTAACAACCTTTTAAAAACCCCCCTCTCAAAATTATTTCATTCCTCCAATTCAAAAGCTGTGTTCTTTTTCATTTAGGCCAGCTTTGCAGATTATTTTCTCAGCATACAAACTGAATATCTATAGTGAAAAGACTTAATTCTGACACATAAATATTACCATTATTGTCTTACACTTCATATTTACATAATATTATTAAGGAAATAATAACTAAAAGGATAATGAAGTAATGTATAATACAGATGAGAGAAATTAATCCAATACATAATGTAGCCAGTCAAATTTCATTTGCAGGACTAAATTATCCATGTCAAAACTTACCCAACAACACCACTGCTGCCTAACAACATGTGGGGGCCTGTAATATTTCAAAATATATACACTATCATTTGTCTGTCAACAGATTTCAGAGGAGCTCGCTGACTAAGATGCTATCTTAATGACATGGACAGAGTAATGCTCTCTGGACCTTTGTTTGCTGATGTGGTGGTTCATAAGATGAGAAGCAATGGCAAACAGGACACCAAAGATGAGTAACATCATTGCTGATGTCAGATGGATCTCGGCAGAATTCAGAGAATACCAGTAGGATGTTTACCTGTGTTTTATTCCCAATGAAAAGCGCTCTATGTGTGCATCATAACAAAGTAAGTATGAAAAACATGATGATTAATGAGAGTTTCAGAAAATGACTGCATTCATATGGAACCTGTATGTAGACCAAGAGGCAGTTAATTGAGCAGAACAAGTGATATTAGATATTTAAAAATCATAATTGGAATACCTCCAAACTGTATTCTTCACCACTTACTCAGTCTGTATGCTGAACAAATAAATGAGGAAACTGGACTACATGAAGAAAAATGTAGCATCAGATTTCAAGGAAGACTCATTACTAAGTTGTAATATGGAGATAATACAATTTTTCTGGCTGAGAATAAAGAGAATTTGAAGCACTTACTGATAAAGACCAAAAAAACCCACACTGATAGTGTCAGTTTGGAGTACACCTCAATTAAAAAAAGAAAAATCTTCACAATTGAACCAGTAAGTAATATGATGACAAAGGGAGAAATTTGTGAATGTATCAATCATTTTGCTTGACTTTGATCCACTATCAATGACTGTGAAAGTCAAGAAATCAGTCACTACAAAACACCTCTTTAACTTGTTAAAAACAAGATGTCAATTCAGTACTTTTGCCTGCTCCAAACCGTGTTATTTCTAATCCCCTCGTATGGATGTGAAAGCTGGACAATTACTCAGAAGGACTGAAGAAGTGATGACTTCAAGTTACGTATTGGCGAAGGATGCCAATTGTATTATGCAGTGTAGAAGACTGAGCAAGAGTACAATAAATATATCCCAATACAGAAGAAGACTCTAAAAACGATTGTAGCACTCTTGTCCCACTGATATTTTGATATAGCAAGCAGCATAGCAATTACAGCTTCAGTTACACTTGTTCTGAAAGTCTATGAAAAACATTTAATGTGAGAATTCTCTGCTTCATGGCCAGCTTGACTCTTGGAAGTTTCCTTCTAGCGTGCCCTTAACAACCACTAGTAACGAGTTTCAAGCCAGATAGCTTGCTCTTCTGTGTTCTTTTGGCCTGTAGCTAGGCCAGGGGTGGGTGTGTGAAGAGCTTTGGTTTTTCTATAATCTCCATTTATTTGCATTTTTTGTTAAAATAATCTAATTGAATTGATCCCAACTCTCAGTGACTCCAGGGGCAGTAGTCAACTATTTCCAGTCTTTGGGCTGTAACCTTTAAAAAAGAAGATTGCCAGATCTTTTCAAGTGGGACTGTTGGGTGGATTCTAACTGGCAACCCTTTTGTCAGTAACCACTATGCTACGATGGTTTTCCTCTGTAAGCTAACGATGTCAAAGGGACTTGAAATCAAACATTCAAGTGCATCTCAATTATCGCTGCTATTGAGTTGATTTTGCAAATTGCTCCTTTATAGCTGAGACTAAATCTTCACAGGAGCAGACAGCCTCATCTTTAGCCCTAACAGGGACTGGAGGGTTGTACTGCCAATATGCTATCCCGTGCTTAACTCTGTACCACCAGGGTTCTTAGCCCTTACATAAATACCTCCAAAAACAACTTCTGCAAATGTTATCGTCCTTGGCTATATAAACTGTATGTCTGTATTGCATTCTGTACGATCACCCCACACTCACTCACTGAGAAAGAACAGAACTTCCCCTGTGAATTTTGAGGCTGTAAGTCTTTACAGAAGCAGAAAGCTTCATCTTTCCCCGATATCCATTAAGGTATACATATTTATCTTGGCTGTAAAAATATAAGATGTGCAGTCTTAAACCTTTTAGCAACAGATGTGTTTAAATTTTTTAGTTTTCTTGGTTACTCTTTCTTTGTCCTTTCATCGTACCATGTCATATCCAAAATTTCCATGTATCTAAAGACATGTCCAAATAATAAGTTTTACATTTTTCAATGAAAACTATTAAAAGTAAAATATCATATTTGGAAATAAAATAAACCCGATTACTTCCTTTCATGTATGAATTTTTTTATCAAAACAGTTTTTAGAATGCTTGAGGACTTAACCCTAGTGATGTCAGTAATAAACAGTCATCTTAAAAGGTTATTAAATCCAATTAATATTAATTGTGACACCTCATTAGCATCCTACTTTTAATATAGTTAATCATTGATCACCAAGTGTCATTTCATTACAGTAGTATACAGATCAAAACCTTTTAGTTTTAAAAGGAATTAAAACTCATTAATTATAAATATTAAAGTCAAATATTTAAACTGATCAACTTTACTCCCATGATAATTATATCTAATAAAATGAATAAGCTTTTAAATATTTAAACTTAAATCTAATTTCTACTTAAGTAAATAATACAATTATTCTATATAACCTTTTCATAAAACAAGAAAAATTAGAAAATAAGCCATTATTTATAAAGTGGTTATGGAAAAATCTTTAAATAGTAAACTTCTATTATAATTCTGGATCAAAGCATTAAGCAACTTCTCCTATAGAGAACAAACGAAAGGAAGAAGAAAGGAAAGACGGAAAGGAAGGGATGAGCAGAGGAGGAAGGAATGGAGAAGGAAAGGCTAAGTAGCCAGAGTGCATGCAGCAAGAGTGTCTGGAAGCAAGAGTTTGTTTTTTATTTTGTTTTTAGTCAGGGTCCAATCATAAGATTAAGTTCATACCAATAAATGAAACCAGAAAATATGTAATCAGTAAAAATATATTAACTACAAAACATTAGCTAAAGAGTTATATGACAGGTCAAGAATATAGTGCAAAACATATTCAGAGAAGGGGTATGAATATATAACATCTTTTATTGTTTTTTAATATGCTATACTTGATATTCAATGAGGTTATACAAACTACATGCCAATGAAGTTATGCTTGATATTCCAATAATTGATTCAAATACTTTCTAAATTTTGCCCAAGAAATGTCTCATTAGTTTGAATCTTCTTTGTTTTTATTATGAAGCTATTAATTATGGTAATTTTCCTTTTGGTGCTAGAACAAAAGTAATGAAATTTTAAGAAATGCATTACATCTTAGTCACTTTTATTTAAATTATATATTCACTTGAGTTAGAAACCATAATTTTTCAAAACAGAACTAATTAAACACTGCAACTAAATAATATTATGTCAAAATAATTGTATATTCAATTATATTTCTGGCCAGGTAAGTATATACTAAATTTGAAAGAAGTATGTGTCATGAATTAGTTACTATATATTTATTTGGTTATAAGCAGAGTCCTACATACACATATTCCAAAATATTACTAATATGATTTTGACATGTATAATATTTCTCTGATATAATAACACTTAAATATCATCCATTTTAAAATCCATTACAATTTTTGTCAGAAAGACTGATGGTTCTTTTATAAATTGCCTTTTTTCATAATTTTCAAGCACTCAGAATTTATTCAGCAACATGTTAACCATATGAAGTTAAAAATATTGCTACTAGTATTCCACTTCATTTGCGTCCAAATAGACTCGAGTTAAACAAGTCTCTGTAATCAATGAATGGCTGTGAACAATCTGTCAATAATGCATAGACAGTCTTCTTGAATTGAGAGAAGCAAAATTTTCTCCGAAAGTTATATAAACTGCTTTGGGGAGAAAGCTGTTTATTCCTGGAACCAGTTAAGTCTCAGAAACTCACAAAGGCAGTTCCACTCTGTCCTTTAGGGTCCCTGTAAGGTGGCATTGACTGGATGGCAGTGAGTTGGTTTTGGGGGCCGGTTCTCAAAGAAATAATATTGTTAGATTTTCTAAAAGGACATGGGACAATCAGATGGCCTTATTTTGAAGAACTGTTCAGAAAATTGAAAACTCCATTGGTAAGAAAAAAGGTCAGGAAAATTGCTCTGGAGAAAGTTTTCCATTATGATAATGCATCTGCTCATTCTTGCATGGTAGCAAGAATCACAGGAAAACCTTAACCCATGCGAACCACACCACTCATATTGCCTCTTTACTTAGTTCCCTCTGATACTTAGATTTTATGTCAGCTCAGGTGGGCCAAGATACATATAACATAGTGTAACCAACTTCCTGATGAGATCTTCTGAGAAGCAGCCAAGCAGTTGTGGAATTCATAGGATAAAGTACCACCTTTGTATTCTGATCATGGGCTTGCTGTAATTGAGGGAGGTTTTATTCAGGGTGTGGCCTACTCAGTATAGATTGACAGTGTGCAGAAACTAGCTCACTTCTGCTGAACCTGGATCCTACATCTGACTCATCAACTTCCTGTTATAACATCAGACGACCCCAGGAGTCATCAATGAATCACCAGCCTAGGATTCATTCACCTTTGCATCCACCAACCTATGGTCTTCTTGTTTCATCTTCCATCATCCTGTTCCTTAGTCACGGCAACTACAGGCATCAGGAGAAGGTTCTGGCAAAATCCTTCTTCACAGAGATGAGCCTTTTGGTGAAAATTCACATGACACACAAATATATTCATTTTTTGGCCCATTCAAAGACGTCCATCTACATACCTCTTTCCTTGTCACCTACTTTTCAATCAGGCTCCTTCCAAGTCCCTGACCATTGGACACAGTCCATGCATAGACAGTCATTCATTTGGCCAGTTCTCCTGAGAAAAATGAATGTTCACGTGTAATCCTCAAAGTTCTTCCCATTGGGAGGTTCTACCTTCACCACTGCCCTTCATTGAAATCTCAGAAGGGGCTGTTGTGCTGCTGAGAAGCCTCTTTGAAGGGGCACCTGAACATTCTGCAGAATCATTGTAAACTAAATATGTTTTTTTTTTTCCTTCTTCAGCCAACAGATAACAAGGAATTCCTCCTAAGGTCTTAAGTTGCAGCCTCTGAGAAGGATCGTACTGTAGTAAGGGTGGAGACCAGAGGTGTTTGGGCAACTTCTTCATTCAGGTTACATTACCTTCAGATCCTGCTGTAGTCTGATCTTGAATATACCATAGATATATGTGCTGCTGTGCCCAACTTTATGGCTCTGTGGACCTGAAAAGACCAAATTCATGTTGGGCATCTCAGGTTGTGTGGCCATTTGGTGGCCATGGTGCAGCATTCAGTTTCTACTAACACTCAGTAACAAGCCAAGCAGTGTTGTTCAAAAAGACCAGTTGATCCATGTGGCACAAGAACAAACATGGAAGACTGTTGCAGAAACTTCTCTTCTTCTGGCCTGTGATAGGTAGGTTGATTGTGCCAACCTGGCCAATGAGCGCATGTAGAATTATTGGAAGAGTGGAGAGATAAACGCCTCTGCAAGCCTTGCCTTTCTTTTCTCTTGCTCTTTGATGATTAGAGCAGTGTGCGGCTGCCTTAGCTGGTTGTCTGCCTAAATTTGCCAGCTGCACTGCCTGTGGGCCACCTAACCATGGACTGTGTCGCTGCAATTAGAGATTCCTTCAAGACCTGCTTTGCCACACTACTGGAGTATATATCACTTGAGTTGGGGACTGTTGGACTTTGTCATCTGGCTGACTGTTGGTGACCTGCTTTGCTGTTTGCTGCTTGTGGCTGGATAGCTTGAATTGCTCTACAGAGGACTACCCAGCCGGCCCTCAAGATTTGAAGGATGGCCATTGTATTAGCTGTCTCATGGAAGTTAGTTGCACTGAACCATTTGTACTGCTCTATAGATTAATTAACTGTTTATTTCTTATGTGTGATATATATAAATAATCATATGTGCCCTTGCTTTGTTTCTCTATAAAACCCTGTCAAACATATGGCCCTATTCAAAAATAGCAGGTTTTTTTGAGTCATTTGACTAATAGGGTGGAGCACACATACATGTGAGACATGTTGCCTCCAAAATCCAAAGAAGTCCCATAGGCACTGTACCTCCTTTTTAGTTCTGGGAGGAACCAGGTGCAATAACTTATCCTTTACTTTGGTAAGGATATTTTGGCATGCTTCATACCACTGGACCCCTAGAAAGGGCACTGAGGTAGGAGGAACCTGCACTTTATATAGATAAGTTCCCATCTTCTAGCATGCCAATGTTATACCTTTACATCGAGAGTCATTGATACTTCTTCCTTACTTGGTCCAATCAGCATAGTAACATCAAGAAGAGACTAGGGTGCATTTTGTGGAAGGAAAAATCAATGGAGGTCTCTGCAGACTAAGTTAGTACATAGTGTTGGAGAGGTGATGTACGTGTAAGGGATGGCTGTAAAGTACCTCATTGCTCTTCCCAGCTGAAGGCAAACTGCTTCTGATGGTCCTTTACAGCAAGAATTGAGAAAAGGGCATTGTCCCAATCCATTGCTGTGTACTAGGCACCAAGAGAATTGTCAATTTTCTAAAATAATGAAAGCACATTTGGGACACCAGTTGCAATTGATGTCATTACCTGGTGACTGATAATCCATTTGCATTCGCCTACATCCACGTGTTTTTGCACCAATCAAAAGAGTTAACGCACAATGTGGTGGAAATTATCACTCCTGGATCCTTTAAATACTTGATGGTGGCACTAATCTCTGCAACCCCTCCATGATTTAGTTACCACACTGAAACACTGGGGTTCAGCTTACACACGGGTCAGTGGTACTCCAGCAAGGTGTAACATCTTGCGGGTGATTGCCATTCCTCCACTGTTCATTCAAAGCCCCACTGACACTGCAAGCCTTTGAATGTTTGTTTACTCACATCTAACCAATCAGAACCGTCCTATGTTGTGACGACTCCAATTCCAGAAACACCCGTAGTGATTCACTTATGCCGGCAGCTGAACTGGTAAGTATGTGTCTGTGGCTGCGCTCCGTCTCTCCCCTCTGGTCTCTGTGTTAATTCACATCCCACATTTCCCACCCTAGACTTATACTCTAGTCAATCAGTTTTTCTTGTTTCCCAGGTAATAATTAGTTACCTTGGCTTACACTCGGGTCGGTTTATATTCGAGTATATACAGTATTTCTTTTGGTTACTATTTTCCTAGGGAGGAACAGTTCTAATGACTTCAATTTTGCTCAATTTGCCATAGTAGCTCTTATTCTGTATGTTATGCATCCAATATGGGGATTCTGCCAGTTGTTGAATATGTCTATCCCAATTATGTATTCTTGAACTGGAGAAATTTCTATAGAATGGTTGTGATGACCCACTAGACCCATTGGGAGATAAACCTGAGCTAAGACTTCATTAATCACTTGACTTCTATATGCCACCACCCTGACTAGTAAGCTCCCAAAAGTTTTGGGTTTCCTGGAATTAATGTCGATTCAGGAGGGCCTAATATGCCCTCAAAGTCTGGTTCTTGTCTCCAAAGAACATTCACTATTAATAAGCCACAGATCCTGTTTGGGAAGGCTAGGTGATAGACTAATAGTGTAAATTTTGTTTGTATATTGAGGTCCCTCTTCAAAGAGAAATGGCCTGCTCTTCATTCAAGAGATTGTGGCTGAATTCTCAGAATTGATTGGCAGGACGTGACTCTGTATTCAGGTAATTCTAGTTATACTGATCTTCACCTAACCTAGGATTATTCTGCACTTACAGATTTACTAAATAGTAGATTTCCCATATATTTTATTCCCAGGGACACCCTGCCTTGGTAGTCAATGCCAGTATATCCAGAGGAGTCAAGGTAGCTGATTACTACTACGACTATGTCCATTACAATGACAACACCCACTTTGCCTTTGTCAATTAAGTGTTTTCATTGGTCTCATCATTGCAGCGGCTGTGTCAACCCATCTTGTCAAGGTTTTTCTCTTCTTCCCTTAGGTCTACAAGTTTCTCCGTGCGGGCACTCGGGTTCAAAGGACACACTCCACTCCCAGTTCTTCCCTTTTGGGCATGGTCTGGTCCCTCAAATGTCTAGTCACTTATTTAATCTCTTTTAAACATAAAAATACATTTAACCTTGAAGAATTTACCTTACATCATTAACATAGTTAGTTGTCTCTTATCCTGCCTCATTAGTGTCACTGAAGTTAGAATTTATAACACATCACAAAATGGAGGCTAAGGAAAGAGTACCTGGAATCAATACTAGCCAAGATAATGCATAATTTTAGAGGACAACAACTATATTAAGAGAGGCATATTAGGTGTTCTTTCCTATAAGCATATGGATATTTACACTATCAGTATCACAGCATTGTATACAGAACAAATGTTAACAAATTAGTTTTTGATGATATATGTTATACCATTCCTCTTCCAGTTTTCACCCTGGTACAGTAGACCACATGAGTCCCATACATGTCCGTTTCAACTCATTATTGTATGAGATTTTCAAACTCAAGCTTTCTATTTTTTATTTGACAACTTTTAGTTTTCCATGTTTCATACTCTGTATATCGTCATGATGACTATTAATGGGTCTCTTGTGTTGAACTACAGGAAATATACCAATGAAGAGATTAGTTGAGTTTGGACATGGCACATTGGAACCAGGAGACCTCGCCCACAAAGGCTAGAGATGACAGAGAAAAGGAAAGGCTAGCTGGTCTGAAGTTTAAGAAATTGTGCAAATCTGGACCCTAAAAGCACCAATCGCATGGAGGCAAAGAATGACGAGGGAATGTGAAAGGGCCAACTAATAGAAAGTGCAATGAGGTATATGTGGACTCCAAAGCTTATTGCTGGTAAGCTTCTATGGCTAGAGCTGAGTTCACCAGAGCCTGACTGAGGGAAAAGAGAAGGGTATTTGGGACTGTGGGCTATTGTAAATTGTTGCTTGATAATGAGTTATGGACTGTGCTATGAAGCTATGCTTATGAATGCAGAGAATCAACAATCCAATCAGAATGATTTCTTCGCGTTAAAGAACATGCTTGTTTCTCCAGAATACTGGTTGTGGGGTTTGGGAAATTTAGAATTCGAATATCTAAAACCAGTGTGATAAAAGTATGAAATGGCTAGATTATAAGCTTTCATGAGTGTGTTTATCTTAACATGAGTGGAACAAGGAACCATCCACACTAAATATTTTCCTCTTTTCCTGAAAAGGCTGGGTGGGGGGTGGGATATTGATAGAATGATATGATTCAAGTGTGAATAATTGTTAACAGGGATATTGTGAAATTAGTGATATATGTAACTGAATAGAAAGAGGGAAGTTAATTTCCATGGAAGAGAGGTACACTGGCAAGAAGGACCAGAAGGTGGTCTGTATGTAAAACGAAATTGCTTAATGTGGCTCTTCAATCCTATGTCCCACCCAATCAGTAGATAGGAGTATGTAAATAGAATGCAAAGGATTCTGACTGGAGGAATAGTCAGTTTTTCCATTCTGTTGGGTCTAAGAGGGAACCATTTCAGAAACTGGGAGAACCCCACAACATTAAAGAAGAGCCACTAAGGGAAACACATGACTGCCTGCAGACAAGAAGCTGGCCTGTGGAGTGGAGGGCCTTTTGGGCATTTACTGGTACTAAAAGAGCTTGGTAACATCGGCAAGAGCAGGGTAGATGCCAAAGGACTACACTTCTGAGAGACTGAGGACCAGAAAATATGCCTGCATGCATGGCTGAGTGTGGGAATTGCGCCAGATATGAACCCCCACCCCCCCGGCTACACTGAGGCAAAACACTAAAGGGGTGCAACAGAACAGCAAGGGAATGGAGCGGTGAGGTCCCCAGTGAATGCTGAAGGTGGACTTTGGGGCCAGTGCGTGGTCCCCAATAGACTGGACTGGAAAACACTCCTAAAGGTCAACAAACAATCCTTGAACTAACTACAAGCTTTTCTTTCTTGTGTTTTGTTTTGTTGTCATTGGTTTGCTGTTGTTGTTTTGCTCTATAATGATTCTTGGTTTTGCTCTGTCTTGTTTTTGTGATGTTATTATCTCCGCAGGTCTGTGTAAATAAGATAGGCTGGACGAACAATCGGGAGGAGAAAACAACAGGATGGAGAGTTCCAGGGGGACATGGGAAAGGGGGAGGTGGGGGAAAAGTAGTGGTGTTAACAAACCCAGGGACAAGGAAACAAAAAATGACCCAAATCGGTGGTGAGGAGGGTGTGGGAGGCCTGGTAGGGCATGATCAAGGGTAATGTAACCAAGAGGAATTACTTAAACCCAAATGAAGACTGAGCATGAGATAGTGGGACAAGAGGAAAGTCAAAGGAAATAGAGGAAAGAGCTAGGAGGCAAAGGGCATTTATAGAGGTCTAAATAAAGTCATGTACACATGCAAATATATTTATATGAGAATGGGGAAATAGATCTATGTGCATATATTTATAGGTTTAGTATTAAAGAAGCAGAAGGACATTGGACCTGCACTCAAGTACTCCTTCAATGCAAGAATACTTTCTTTATTAAATTAGCATTCTTTGATGCTCACCTTCCCGACACAACCGCTGAAGACAAAGCGGGTGAATAAACAAATGTGGTGAAGAAAGCTGATGGTGCCTGGCTATCAAAAAAAATAGCATCTGGGGGTCTTTTTTTTTTTTTGAGGGTTGAATTTTTTAAAATCATTTTATTGTGGGCTTATGAAACTCATCACAATCCATACATTCATCCATTGTGTGTCAAGTACATTTATAAATTTGTTGCCATCCTCATTCTCAAAACATTTGCTTTCTACTTGAGCCCTTGGTATCAGCTCTTCATTTTCCCCCTCCCTCCTGCCCCCTCTCCCTCATGAACCCTTGATAATTTATAAATTATCATTTTGTTATATCTTAATCTGTCCGACGTCTCCCTTCACCCACTTTTCTGTTGTCCATAACCCAGGGAGGAGGTTATATGTAGATCCTTGTAATCGGTTCCCCCTTTCTATCCCACCTTCCCTCTACCTTCCCAGTATCACCACTCTCACCACTGTCCTGAGGGGTTCATCTGTCCTGGATTCCCTGTGTTTCCAGTTCCTATCTGTACCAGTGTATATCCTCTGGTCTAGCAGATTTGTAAGATAGAATTGGGATCATGATAGTGGGGGTGGGGAGGAAGCATTTAAGCACTAGAGGAAAGTTGTATGTTTCATTATTGCTACCCTTCACCTTAACTGGCTTGTCTCCTCTCCAAGACCCTTTTGTAAGGGGATGTCCAGTTGCCTACAGATGAGCTTTGGGTCCCCACTGCCCACTCCCCTCATTCACAATGTTAAGATTTTTTTGTTCTTTGATTCCTGATACCTGATCCCATTGACACCTCATGATCACACACAGCCTGGTGCACTTCTTCCATTTGGGTTTCGTTGCTGCTCAGCTAGATGGCCACCAGGGTTGAATTTTGAAGTCAACACAGCATATCATCATGATGATTGCCCGACCCTGATAGAACCAAAATGAACAAATTCATCTTGTTTCAAAAGAAAAACAAAACTTAATCATAAACTTGGCTCAACACAAGTGTGTAAGATTCTGATGTTCCTTTTAAAAAATCATTTTATTAGGGGCTCATACAACTCATAACAATCCATACATACATCAATTGTGTAAAGCACATATGTACATTCATTGCCCCCATTATTCTCATAACATTTGCTCTCCAATAAAGCCCTTGGCATCAGGTATTCATTTTTCCCTCCCTCCCCGCTGTCCCTTCCCTTATGAGCCCTTGATAATTTATGGATTATTATTTTGTCATATCTTTCCCTGTCCGACATCTCCCTTCACCCACTTTTCTGTTGTCTGTGTCTTAAAAGCTTGAAGGTAAACAAGGGGCCTTCTAGCTCAGAAGCAAGAAAGCCCTCAAGGAGAAGCACACCAGCCACGTGTGACCACGAGGTGCAAGAAATCATATAATTGTGTGCTCACCTCCATGATACGATCGCTGAAGACAAATGTGTGCTTAAAGCAAATGTGACAAAGAAAGCTGATGGTGCCCAGATATCAAAAGAGATAGCATCTGGGGTCTTAAAGACTTGAAGGTAAACAGGTAACCATTTAACTCAGAAGCAACAAAGCTCACATGGAAGAAGCACACCAGCTGGTGCTATCATGAGGTGTCAAAGGTTTCAGGTTTCAGTCAGCATCAGAACAAAAATTCTTACCATACTGAATGGGGAGGGGGGGGCGAGTGCGGAGTGGAGTCCCAAAGCCCATTTGTAGGCCACTGGACACCCCCTTACAGAAGGGTTTCAGGGAAGAGATGAGTAGTCAGGGTACGATGTAGCAATGAGAAATAATACAACTTTCCTCTAGTTCCTAAATGCTTCCTCCTCTACCACAACCCCACTATCATGATCCCAATTCTACCTTGCAAGCCTGGCTAGACTAGAGGATGTACACTGGTATATATAGAAAGTAGAAACACAGGGAATACAGGGCGGATGATCCCATCAGGACCAGTGGTGTGAGTGGTGATACTGGGAGGGTAGAAGGAGGGTGGGTTGGAAAGGGGGAACTGAATACAAGGATCTGCATGTGACCACCTCCCTGGGGGACAGACAACAGAAAAGTGGGTGAAGGGAGATGTTGGACAGGACAAGATATGACAAAATAATAATTTATAAATTATCAAGGGTTCATTAGGGAAGGGGGAGGGGCGAGGAAGGGGAAAAATGAGGACCTGATGCCAGGGGCTTAAGGGGAGAGCAAATATTTTGAGAATGATGAGGTCAATGAATGTACAGATGTGCTTTACACAATTGATGTATGTGTGGACTCTGATAAGAGTTGTATGAGCCCCTAATATATATTTTTTTAATTTTAGCAATTTATTGGGGCTCATACAATTCTTTTCACAGTTCATATATATACATACATCAATTGTATAAAGCACATCTGTACAGTCTTTGCCCTAATCATTTTTTTCTCTTTTCTTCTTTTACATTTTATTAGGAACTCATACAAGTCTTACCACAACCCATACATATACATACATCAATTGTATAAAGCACATCCATACATTCCCTGCCCCAATCATTCTCAAGGCATTTGCTCTCCACTTAAGCCCCTTGCATCAGGTCCTCTTTTTTTTCCCCCTCCTCCCTCCCCATTCCCCCCTCCCTCATATGCCCTTGGTAATTTATACATCGATGTTTTGTCATATCTTGCCCTATCCGGAGTCTCCCTTCGCCCCTTCTCTGCTGTCCCTCTCCCAGGGAAGAGGTCACATGTGGATCCTTGTAATCAGTTCCCCCTTTCCAACCCACTCACCCTCCACTCTCCCAGCATCGTCCCTCACACCCTTGGTCCTGAAGGTATCATCCACCCTGGATTCCCTGTACCTCCAACCCTCATATGCACCAGTGTACAGCCTCTGTCCTATCCAGCCCTGCAAGGTAGAATTCGGATCATGGTAGTTGGGGGGAGGAAGCATCCAGGATCCGGGGGAAAGCTGTGTTCTTCATCGATACTACCTCACACCCTAATTAACCCATCTCCTCTCCTAAACCCCTCTATGAGGGGATCTCCATTGGTCGACACTTGGGCCTTGGGTCTCCACTCTGCACTTCCCCCTTCATTTAATATGATATATATATATACATATATATACATACATATATACATATACACATATATACACATACATACACACACTTATATCTTTTTTTTTTTGCATGATGCCTTATACCTGGTCCCTTGGGCACCTCGTGGTCGCACTGGCCGGTGTGCTTCTTCCATGTGGGCTTATTTGCTTCTGAGCTAGATGGCCGCTTGTTCACTTTCAAGCCTTTAAGTCCCCAGACACTATCTCTTTTGATAGCCGGGCACCATCAGCTTTCTTCACCACATTTGCTTATGCACCCATTTGTCTTCAGCGATCCTATCATGGAGGTGTGCAGTCAATGATATGATTTTTTGTTCTTTGATGCCTGGTAACTGATCCCTTTGGGACCACTCGCTCACTCAGGCTGGTGTGTTCTTCCATGTGGACTTTGTTGCTTCTGAGCTAGATGGCCGCTTGTTTATCTTCAAGCCTTTAAGACCCCAGTCACTATCTCTTTTGATAGCCGGGCACCATCAGCTTTCTTCACCACATTGACTTGTTCACACACTTTGGCTCCAGCCGTTGTGTCGGGAGAGTAAGCATCATAGAGTTCCAATTTAATAAAAGAAGGTATTCATGCATTGAGGGAGTGTTTGAGTAGAGGCCCAAGGTCCTTCCGCCACCTTAATACTTGACCTATAAATATAGACACATAGATCTATTTCCCCATCCTCCTATATATATTTGCATGTACATGTCTTTGTCTAGACCTCCATGAATGCCCTTTGACTCCTAGCTCTTTCCTCCATCTCCCTTGACTTTCCTCCTGCCCTACTACCATGCTTCATCGCCACCTGGGCTAGAGTATACCTCTTCTCTAAGCAACCTTACCCTTGATCATTTCCCACCAGGCCTGCCACTCCCACTTCTCTACCATTTGGGGTCCCATGTTTTTCCCTTGTACCTGGGTTTGTTAACACCACTTCCTTACCCCCCTACCCCCCCACCCCAAGTCCCCCCAAAACTGTCGGTCCCGTTGTTTTTCCTCCAGATAGTTCATCCAGCCTGTCCTATTCAGACAGACCTGTGGAGTCACTAACATGCACGAAAACTAGACAGAGGAAAACAAAGCAACAGTATACAACCAGACAACAAAAACAACAAAAACAAACCACTGACAAAGAACAGAATTAAACAGTTCACAAGAGAAAAGCTTGTAGTTAGTTCCCTAATATTTTTTTTAAAAAGCTTGCCTTCAAACAAACAACCCTCTAAGTGAGACACCACCTAATCCCACATGGGAGAAGTACAATAGCTAGTGAGTGTGATTAATGGATTTTAAATAATATAATCCTAATCTGAAGGGCAGAATGTTATCAGTTTATGGATACAAATTTGACACTAATTTGACATTTGATTTTAATTTGATTGGTGTTAAATTAATGGTAGTTATATATATATATATATATATATATATATATATATTTCTTATAAATATTCTCAATACTTTTAACAGAGAGATGACAGATCTTTTATATCAGCCACCCATTAACTAGTCATGTGAATTGTTCTCCTCTTTGCAGAGGCTGCCAATAGAGAATATGATCCACACTGGAATTCAGAACTCTTCTGTGAACACCTGGTTTGCAGAAGGCTACGGAACACAAGGAACCTCGAAGTCCAGTTGCAGGGTCCACACACAGATGATGCCTCTGTGAACCACCTTGACCATAGACAAGTGGGGAGAATAGACTTGTTATCACATGGAGCTAATTATAAAACCGATCATGGTAGATATCGTTAGGGTAAAATGCAATATATTACTTGCTCTCGCTTTGGCCCATTTAAAAATATTTTGTTTAAAGAAAATGTATGCATTAAGTCTCGGTGGATTCCCTCTGACTGTAGACCAGAGATGTGAGTAGGCTTGTTAATCAAGTTGAGAGGGTTGCAAAGTGGCTTAAACCTTAATACTTTAACAATTGATCTTCCTTTGGACACATTTGAAAGTTGTTCTGGTTTGTAATGTTTTCTGCATCCTTTTTGATTGAGAATTTTCTCTGTCTACTTTGTTATTGTTAATTTTATTCTTCCTGTTTGTTTTTGGTATGTTTTTCCATAGATGAAATCAATGATAGGTAAATCCATAGAGACAGTAACTAGATTAATGGTTTTTGGGCGGTATAGCAGGAGAGGTTGGGGGAAATTGGGGAGTTTGTAACAATGAGTGAAAAGAAGAAAATATAAAATTAATTGTAGTAATTATTGTACAGTTCTTCATGAGACTGAACTATTGAATGGTATGATAATGTAGATAATGTGTCAATAAACTTAAAAAAAAGATTTCATGTCAACTTGACTGGGCCACAATTATCAGTGCTTTGTCAGTTAACACCTAGTAAACTCCCTAATCTGATTTAACACAATGTAATCACAGCCAGTTGTAAACCTTATAATGAAATAAGATTAGGGTAGAATGTAAAATCCTTTCACAGGTAATAGCTCTGATGTAATTGATTGCCCTGGATATGTGACCTGCTTCCAATATAAGTAGAAGTTGTGCAAAACTTGTTTGCATTTTATTAGGTCTGGATCCTGAGACAGTAGCCTACAATACTGCCTGCTGATCCTGGACATCATCAGCAACCTGTCATGCATCCTGACAGCGTTGGATCTGTCCTCCTTTGCAGCCACCAGACTATGGTCTTATGGTTTTTCATCGTTCTCCACAGTAGTATGAGTCAATAGAGGCCTCCAATCTAATAGCTAACCTACAGACTTAGAACCTGCCCAGATTTGGAATTACTCTTGTCTATAACTATGTGAGATACTTTATTGATGTAAATTCCTCTCAATACATACATACATACATACATACATACATACATACATACATACATACATACATACATATAAATGATAAATAGATAGATGGTAGATAGCAGTCACTGGTTTTGCTTCACTAGAGAACCCAGGCTACGACAGATGAAAAAAGAATAACCTGGGTTCTCTTTGGAAGAATTTTTCCCCCTCAGGCATTTTAAAGTAGAAAGACAAATTCAATAATTATCTTAAGAGATCACTATTTGTAAACATCCCAAAGAAAGGTGACACAGCAGCACACATACTTATCAAAAATAACTTTAATATTATATATACATAAATTTTTGATGAATATAATTCAAAACTGTTGCAGCAGTACAATGACTAGGTACCAGAATTCAAGGACATGGAACAAAAGATATCTTTGCTGATGTAAGATTGCTCTTGACTAAAAGCAATAAGTACCAGAAAGAGGTTAACCTGTGGTTTTTTGGTACGTAAAGGAATTTGAGTATGTGTCACGATAAAAAAAAACAACCATGAATAAATTGTGAAAAATAGAAATTCCAGAACACCTCATTGAGCTCATTCAGATTCTGTCCATTGACCAAGATGTAGACCTTCCAACAGAACAAGGAAATATTAAATAGTTTAAGACCAGGAAGTGCACCATGGGTGTACCTTTTCACTACACTTACTCAACTTGTATGCTGAGAATGAATCTAAGACACTGAAATATATGAAGAGAAATTCAGCATCAAGACTGGATGATGGATAATTAATAACCTGTCATGTAGATGACATAACTTTGCTGAAAGCAAAGAGGACATGGACCATTTACTGATGAAGATGGAAGATTATAGCCTTCAGTATGAATTATACTAACGCATTGTAAAGCAAACATGTCTCACACTGCACCAATACACATCATGATAAGCAAGAACAGATTGAAGTTGTCAAGAATTTCATTGAACTTGAATCCACAAGCAATGATCATGCAATTAGCGGTCAAGAAATCAAATGCGCTAGGCAAATTGGCTGCAGAAGACCTTGTTTAAAGTGTTAAAGAGCAAATATGCCACTGAGGATTGAAGTGTTCCTGATTTAAATCGTGCTATGTTCAAACATCTCATATGCATGTGAGAGCTGGGTAGCTAATAAGAAAGACTCGAGAAATTTTGTGTATTGATTATGGTGTTGGTGAAGAATATTAAATATACACAACTTGTCTTGAAAGAAGTGCCATTAGACTGCTTCTTTGAAGTGGAGGTGGTGCAAATTCTGTACTTTGGAACATTACCAGGAGAGGCCATTCCTGCAGAAGGACATCATTGAGGTAGAGGGTTGGCAGAAAATGAGATTGTTCTTAAAATACATTCAAACATAGCAACAATTCTGATGATGGCACAGAATTGGTTGTGTTTCCTGCTGTTTTACATAGGGTCACTATGAGTTGAAACTGATTCAATGGTATCTAACTGTAACAACAACATACATTTCATGGCAGAAGGAATAGAACTTTGCTATTTCTCATATGTCTTGTACTGTGATCTTGTATGGAAAATAATTCTTTAAAAATAATTTTATTGGGAGCTCATATATCTCTTATCACAATCTTGAACAAATGTGTCAAGCACATTTGTTCATTTATTGCCATCATCATTTTCCAAATATTTTCTTAAGATTGATAATTTTCATAATACAATGAAGGAGGGCTACATTGCTCTTATGTTACCTCCTATGTAGAGAAGTTATACTATAGTTTATTATGCAATAGATTAATAATTCAAACTTCTAAGACGATATCTAATAATTTGGCAACCCCATCACATGCATTGCTTCCATACTATGCAGTATTTCCATGCTATGGATATATTGTAGACTAATGGATATTGTTCCTCAATTTATTTTTGTAAGTTATATAAAGCATTTCTCAGCTACAACAATCTCTCTTTACTCACATTTTGTTCTGTTCCCAGAACAATAATTCTTAAGGACGTTTAAGACTAAATTTAGATAGTGGTAAGCATTGTCAAAGTATGAGTAAAGAGAGATTGTTGTAGCTGAGAAGTGCTTTGCATAAAGCTCATTGATTAATCTGGCTGAGATTAACTAGTTCAGAAGATTCACATCGTGTGCTTAGAAACACATGATCAGTTGGTAAGTGAAGAAGAACGTGATCTGTTGATTTGATTTCAGGATGTTAGCGCACTAATAAAGACATAGGCCAGAGTCCGAGTTATTTGTCATATATAGCTGATATTTGACGACTAATAGTCAATTACGCCCAGTGACTTGTTCTATCTATAACAATACACAATGGCTTCCTTCTTTTTATTGCAGCTAGGTTTGATCTCTCTAGATTGTTACATCTTTTTATCATATTTGTCTTCATCCATAGTTTGTCTCAATTTTATATTTAGATACTATTTTCCTTTATCTACGATATCCTTAAATGAATGTTTAATTACTCAAGCACGCTGACTTATTAACCTTTTCCTACAATAACTTTAAATGTTCACTGAATATTTTTGAGTACCAGTTATGTGCAGATAATTTTGTTAAATTTATAAAACATACACAAAACATAATTTTCATTAAACTTCTAATAAAAATGCATATTACATATTTTAAGAGTATCACACAATGATAAATAATGTCAAGGAAAGTGGATCATAATAAATACCATGAAAGTGATATAATTTCTGCCTTAAGATAAGAAAGAAAGAAAAGGGACAGCAATAATACCAATGTATATATTTCTTTAAAAGCAATATTACAGTATGGCTTTTCTGAAATAATAGTGATTATATTGAGAGTCAATTGTCAAAAGTCTGGTGTGGGTCAAAATTTGGCAACTTAAATGTGTTCTGGTTTATCTGTATATTAAGCAAATGTTTTGGTTTATCTGTGAATTAAATTTGAAGGCAAAATACTGAAAAGAAGTAAGCACAATTATGCTAAATCATAATACATAGTGGGTGATGGTATTCAAATAATTTAACAACTGGTTTGTTACTCAAATGACCATTTTAAGTATAAAAAAACTGAAAATGATATGCCAAAAGGTAGTTTATTATTTCAACAAGATAACTGAACATTGCTGTTGAGCAGATGAACATTAAAAAAAAGAGTAAGAAAGTTAAGTCCATGGTTTCCACATTGGGCAAAGGCCCAACCACCTCCCTTAGAGAGAAGCTCTGACTCCAAGTGTAATTTTAACAACCATTTTGCAAACAAAAAATTAAAAATCAGTTCTGCTGAACTGGTAGAAACCAGCTGAACCCATCATTTCTTATAGTGTTTGAAATTAGAGTTGTTTTTCAATTAAGTGGTTATCTATGTAAGTTATAGTCTCTCTTAAACAATCCTAAACATTACCTATTTAGTAATAATTTGATTATGAGTGATGTCATTGGAGGACACAACGTTTTAAAATAGTAACTTCCTAAGACAGATATTTTGTATAAAAATAATATTTTATTTCCGTCTTATGTAAAATAAAACAAAAAAATACAGAACTCTTCCCAACAGGTCTTTATTTAATGGAATATACAATATATAGCCTTATTTTATTTACAACTGCTTTTTTTTTTGGTGGGGGGTGGCAGTGGTTCTGCTAGAATAGCAGGGAAAGAAGCAACAATTTAATCACAAGTCTGTGGATGTCATTTTAAAAGGTAATCATGAGTTCCCAACTATTACAATACAAGCAAGACTAATTGGGATTGAAATAACAATTAGAAGCTTCAATCCCTTAGGAAGAATTACACCAAACAGATAGATTGAGTGGAAACAATCCAATAAACTGTGCATAACTTTAAAATCAGTGACCGGTATAAAAGAAACTCAAATTCCTGAATTGCATGTCAAGGATTAAATTTACATGACATATTTGCTTCAAGTAAATATAAGTAGGCATGCCAGTACATAGACTCCTTGGGAGAAATTGGATATCGCTGAACAATTGCCTGACCTCCCAACCAGAGCACTTTATGTAATCATAACTGAAAGTACTGTTTAGTGGGAAAAGTGTATAATGCTACTGTGATGGATTGTATTATGTCCTCCCAAAATATGTACCAACTTCATTGGCCATAAATCTTAGCATTATGAGAACATTCAACCCCCAAGCAATCAATAGGCATCCATAATTGCTCAGGCATGTCCAGTCAAGAATAGCTTTTTGGCCCAATTCAGCATAACCATTCATGAAATTGGTTCATTTGTAAGAAATAATGAATGTTTTTGTTTTAACCACTATGACTCCCTTATACCCCAAGTCAGAGACCCGAGGTGCATGGGGCTTCAGGAAAATAAGCTGGATATTTTCAGTCAATTTTCTTTGTAGGGTGTTTAAGAATTCCCAAGGGACGTTAAATGTGGTAGCATCGTGGGTCTTGTGTTAGGCCACTACCTTCAAGGTCAGCGGTTAGAAAACACCTGCCACTATGAGACAGGGAGAGCTGAGGCTTTCAATTTCCGATGTACAAACCTCTCAGAAGTCGACAGCTTATGAAAAGTTGATATGGCTAAAGATTTGAACATGTTTAGCTATTTTAACTTATTAAATCTATATAAATTATATAACCCCAGCTGCATAATAAACACTTTTAGGACACAGGGTATGTGTCTAGCACTTGATGCCGCAATTGACCCTAAAATATGAAAACCAATGCATTTTAACTCTAATATTTTATCACCCCTCAATGTTTCCACTAAGTACTTTGATGGCAGTGTGGGATGGTCTTGAACAGTGAACCGCAAGGTCGACTGTGTAAACACACCAGCTCTTCTGTGGGACAAAGATGAGGCTGTCTGCCTCTGTGAAGATTTACAGACTTGTTGAGTCAAAATCAACTTGGTGACAATGAATGTGGTTTTCTTTTATAATTTTCCCATAGAAACCAACACCTAAACTCCAATTTCAAATAGATGGCTTTTTCCAGCTATCTGTTTCAAGTTCTCACTAGAGAAAATAATTAAGAGTTCCCCACGCACCTGATGTCGGTGTTAAAGGAGAACCCGGACTGTAGGGAACTTGTCCTGTCCACCCCAGGAGGGTTAGTTGAATACAAAAACTTCCAGTAAAGTTCAAGTGTAGCACTGGATGCATTGCATGTCCCAGGAACTTGGCCGAACACCAAGCAATGATGGGAGTGCTTGCTCCAGACAGAAGGAACTCTATCCGGTCAGAATGTGCTTTGGTGTGAGAATGTTCGTTAACCATCAATTATGCCCAAAGTCCATCTGTAGACAACTGGACATCTCCTTACAGAAGGGTCACAAGGAAGAGACGAGCCTGTCAGGATGCAGTATAGCACCGATGGAACATACAACTTTCCTCTAGTTCTTTAATACTTCCCCCACCCCGCCCCTGGAAACACAGGGAATCTAGGACAGATAACCCCCTCAGGACCAAAAATGAGAGTAACGATACCACAAGGGTAAGGGAAATGTGGAGTAGGAAGGGGGAACTGATCACAGTAATCACATATAACCCTCTCCCTGGGGCACAGACAACAGAAAAGTGGGTGAAGGGAGACATCAGTCAGTGTATGTGATAGGTAGGTTTATTGTGCCAACCTGGCCAATGAACACATGTGGGATCAATTGAAGGGCAGAGAGATAAATGTCTCAGTGAGCCTTGCTTTTCTTGTCTCTCGCTCTTTGATGATTGAACCAGTGTGAGGCTTGTTCTGTGCCTCAATTTACAAGCTACACTACTTGTGGGACACCTAGCCCATGGACTATGTCATTGTAATTTGAGGTTCCTTCAAGACATGCTTCACCACGCTACTGGAATATATATCGCTTGAGCTGGGGACTGTCGGACCCTGTCATCTGGCTGACTGGTGGTGACCTGCCTTGCTGTTTGCTGCCTGTGGCCAGATACCCTGAATTGCTCTACAAAGGAGGACCCGGTGACCCTCAAGACTTGCAGGACAGCCAGTATATTAGCTGTCTCATGGAAGTGAGTTGTACTGAGCGATTTGTGCTGCTTTATAGATTAATTAACTTAATTTCTTATGTTATATATCTACCTATTCAAATATATATATATATATATATATATATATATATATATATATATATATATAAATTATTAGTGTCCTGGGTTTTGTTCTGTAGAGAACCCTGTGTAACATAATTGGTACTGAGTAGTTCTAGAGCAATAAAATCATAAATATGGGCTTCTTAAATTGGATCTGCAGCCTGATTAAGCTTAACAGCACTAAGAATGCTGTCTCTACACATAGAGGGATGGATAAGTCTGCCACTCTTACTGATCCACGGTGTGAAATAGCAAAGCACCACTGATAATAGATGAGTTGCTGGTTAAAGGAGAGGCTCTGGGCGATCATATGTTTGATATTTTCCAGCAGTTTTTCTAGGATGACAAGTACAGAGAAGCTGGTTGGCTGGTCCCCCTTACAATGGAAAGTGTGATTAAGGAGAGGGATGGTCTCGCAACCTCAGAAGCATGCCTCAGGAGCCAACTAACAGACTTGAAAGCTTCTGCCTGTGCTGCAAAGGAGAGCCTTCTCTCCTCTAGTAATAGAGCTGCCATTGCTGAGAACCAGGTCCAGAGTCTCATTATGCGAGTGGCTGAATTACAATGCTAGCTGAATTGCAGATCTAGAGCAGTGTCTGATACTAAAGTGAGGACATTGATAGGAAAAACTTGGGACCCTGAGACATGGGATGGGAACATCTAGGTAGATGATCCAGAAGAGGAGGATATTGAGCCCCTAGAAACAATTGACTCACCCCAGTCAATAGATCCACCCCTCCCAGCTGAAGGTATTCATCCACTATCAACAAAACAACCCACACCTGAGCAGATTAGCCAAACTGTTCAAGTTGATATGCCAGGTGGGGCTGCATTAGTAGCATAGCCTGAGGGAGATGCCTTACAAGATATTGCTGACAGCACCCAGGAAACACCCTCACCACCCATTATTTCCTCTAGTCCTGTCACTAAAATTAAGTCTCAGAAAGCTCCTAAAGGTGAGGTTGAGATGATTACCCAAGAGGAAGCACGTTATATTCACAAAGATCTGCTCGAGCTTTTGAATACGTCCAAGCAGAAGCCTGGGGAATATCCCTGGGAATGGTTACTAAGGGTGTGGGATACTGGTGCGTGAAATATAATCTTAGACTGGTCTGAGTTTCTGGATAGGGGACACTTAAGTGCAGATTCTTCTTTCAATGTCTCAGCAAGAAAAGCTAAGAGAGGATCTAATTCCTTATTTGGTTGGTTCGCTGATGCATGGACTGCCAGATGGCCTAGATCCGACTAACTTGAGGTGCCTGACCTACCTTGGTACACTGTAGAAGAAGGCATCCAAAAGCTTAGGGAAATTGTTATGTGGAATGGAACTATCAGGATATTCCCCTAGACCCAAAGAGGGGGTGTCCTGAGGACATACCCTTCACCACAACCATAAGGAACAAGTTTGTGAAGTGTACCCCAGCATCTCTGAAGACTCCTGTCATTGCTATTTTATGTGCACCAGGATTAACAGTTGGAACTGCCCTAAGCAACTCTGACATTTGCTCACTATGGGACTCATTGGTCCCCTTGGTGGTAGAGGGCAGGTGTCAACACTGAATCAACAGAGACAAGGTGGACGTAGTTATAATAGACAACAAGGTTTTCAGTGTAATCAAAGCAACCTGTCTCGTGTGGACTTATGAAATTGGCTGCTTAGCCATGGTGTCCCTAAGAGTGAAATAAATGGGAAACCTACTAAATATTTACATGATTTATACAGGCAGAAGAATGGTAGA
Organism: Tenrec ecaudatus; assembly: GCF_050624435.1. NCBI lineage: Eukaryota > Metazoa > Chordata > Mammalia > Afrosoricida > Tenrecidae > Tenrec > Tenrec ecaudatus. The sequence continues at coordinate 56,709,816 of NC_134545.1, read as the reverse complement.
TCAGGTGAACAGCAAAATAGACAGTCATAATCATTCAATCGATTCCCAGACCTGAGCCAGTTTACAGACCCACAACCCCTTGAATGAGGGTAAGGCTGGGTCCCTTTGAAGTTGCGGCCTCTCACAAGAGTGACTGTTCATTGGGGGAAAGGAAATAATGGCTCTGAACTGACACTAATTCCAGGAGACCCAAAGCATTTCAAAGGCCCACCAATCAGAGTGGGGGCTTATGGAGATCAAGTTATCAATGGAGTTTCAGCTCAGGTACACCTCACTGTGGGTCAGTGGGCCCCTGAACCCATCCTGTGGTTATTTCCCCAGTTCCAGAATGCATCATTGGAATAGACATGCTTAGTAACTGGCAGAACACCCATATTGGATCCCTGAAATATGGACTAAGGGTTATTATGGTAGGAAAGGCCAAGTGGCCACCATTAGAACTGCCATTGCCTAGGAAAATAGTAAACCATAAGTAGTATTGCATTCCTGGAGGGATTGCAGAGATCAGTGCCACCATCAAAGACTTGAAAGATGCAGGGGTGGTGATTCCTACCACATCTCCATTTATTTGGCCTGTAAAGAAGACAGATGGAATCTGGAGAATGACAGTGAATTATCTTAAACTTAACCAGATGGTGACTCCAATTGCAGCTGCCATTTCAGATGTGATTTCATTGGTTGAGCAAATTAATACTTCTGGTACTTGGTATGCAGCTGTTGATCTGGCCAATGCCTTCTTTTCAATACTAGTCTAAAAGGACCACCAGAAGCAGTTTGCCTTCAGCTGGCAGGAGCAACAATACACTTTCACAACTCTCCCCCAGGAGGACATCAACTCTTGTGCCCTGTGCCATAATTTAGTCACACTGGTCCATTATATTGATGACGTTATGCTGACTAGACCCACTAAGTCCAATGTATCAAAACTCTAGATTCATCGGTACAACATCTGTGTACAAGAGGTTCGGAAATTAACCCAATGAAGATTCAAGCACCCTCCACCTAATAAAATTTCTAGGAGTCTAGTGGTGTGAGGCATATCAAGATATTCCTACTAATAAATAATAAGCTATTGCATCTGAGCCCCCCCCCCACTCCCCATCCCAACAACTAAACAGGAGGAACAATGCCTAGTGGGCCTCTTCGAATTTTGGAGGCAGTCGTGCAAGCTGCTTTGCCACTGGGACCATATGATCTAGCTGACCCAGTGGTGCTAGAGGTGTCAGTTGTAAATAGAGATGTAGTGTGGAGTCTTTGGTAGACCCCCATTGGTGAATCACAGCGTAGACCATTGGGATTTTGGAGTAAACTCCTGCCATCCTCTGCAGACAACTACTTCCCCTTTGAAAAACAGCTGTGGACCTGTTACTGTGACTTGGTAGAGACTGAATGCCTCACCATGGGCCATTACCATGAATCCTGAACTGCCTATCATGAACTGGGTATTGGCTGAACCACAGAGTCATAAAGTTGGCTGTATGCAGCAATACTCCATTGTTAAATGGAAATGGTATATACGAGATCGGACCAAAGCAGGACCTGAAGGGACAAGTAAGCTGCATGAAGAAGTGGTCCAATTGCCCACAGTCTCCACTCCTGTCACATTGCCTCCTTTCTCCCAGTCTGCACCTATGGCCTCCTGGGGAGTTCTTTACCATACTTTAAGTGAAGACCAAAAATGTCATGCTTGGTTAATAGTTGACTCTGCACGATATGCAGGTGCCACTCGTTAGTGGACAGCAGCAGCACTACAGCCCCTTTCTGGGATCTCCCTAAAGGACTGTGGTGAAGGGAAATCTTCCAAATGGGCAGAACTTCGAGCAGTGCACCTGGCTGTTCAGTTTTCCTACAAGGAGAAATGGCCAGATGTGCAATTATATACTGATTCATGGGCTGTGGGTAATGGCTTGGCTGGATGGTCACAGACTTGGAAGGAACATGATTGTAAAATTGGTGACAAGGAGGTGTGGGTAAAAGGTATGTGGATGAACCTCTCTGAATGGGCCAAGAAAGTAAAGGAAATCATGTCTCATTTGAACGGTCAATGAAGTGTTACCTCTGAAGAGGAGGACTTTAACAATGAAATGGATAAGATGACCTGCACTGTGGAGACTGGTCCTCCTCTTTCCTCTGCCACTCCTGTTATCGCCCAATGGGCACATGAACAAAGTGGACATGTTGGCAGGGATGGAGGTTATGCATGGGCACAGCAATATGGACTTCCACTCACCAAGGCTGACTTGACCACTGTCACTGCCACTGCTGAGTACCCCATCTGCCAGCAGCAGAAACCAACATTAAGTCCAAGATATGGCACCAATACTCAGGGTGATCAACTGGCAACTTGGTGGCAGGTTGATTACGTAGGACCACTTCCATCCTAGAGGGGTCAGTATTTTGTTCTTACTGGAATAGAAACTTACTCTGGATATGGATTTGTCTTCCCTACATGCAATGCTTCTGCCAAAACTTCCATTCATGAACTTACAGACTACATCATCCACTGGCATGTCATCATGCATAGCATTGCTTCAGATTAAGGAACATATTTCACAGCAAATGTAGTGCGGCAATGGGCCCATGCCCATGGAATCCACTGGTTGTACCATGTTCATCATTCTGAAGCAGCTGGCTTTATAGAACGATGGAATGGGCTCCTAAAGACACAATTATGATGACAACTAAGTGAAAGCAACTTTCTGGGCTGGAGAAATGTTCTCCAGGAAGCTGTATATGCTTTAAACCAGAGTCCAATATATGGTGCTGTGTCTCCAATAGCCAGGACTCATGGGTTCAGGAACCAAGGGGTCGAAGCTGGAGTGGCACCACTCACTATTACTCAAAATGATCCACTTGCAGCAGTTTTGCTTCTTGTCCCAGCACCCCTGTGTGCTTCAAGCCTGGAGGTCCTGGTCCCGAAGGAAGGAATTCTCCCACCCAGAAACACAGCACGGATTCCACTGAACTGGCAGCTGAGAATACTCCCTGGGCACTTTGGGCTTCTCATGCCTTTGGATCAACAGGTCAGGAAGGGTGTTACTATACTGAGTGGTGTGATTAATTCTGATTACCAAGGAGAAATTGGACTGGTGCTACATAATGGAGGTAAAGAATATGTCTGGAATCCAGGAGATCCCATAGGCCGACTCTTAGTGCTACCATGCCCTCTGATTAAAGTAAATGGTACATTACAGCAACCCAATCCTGACAGAATGTCTAATGACCCAGATCCTCCAGGAATGAAGGTCTGAGTCACCCCACCAGGCAAAATATTCAACCTGCTGAGGTACTTGCCAAGGGCGTGGGTAATAGAGAATGGGGAGTAGAAGAAAGTAGTTCTACCTACCAGTTATGGCCACGTGATCAACCTACCTACCAGTTATGACCATGTGATCAACTACAAAAGCGAGGTTTGTGATTGTCAGTGTATTTTCTTTATATGTGCTTATTGAATATCTTTCCTTTGTTCAGGTATGATATATCAGATACAATTGGGTTTAGTGTGTTTTCATTTATATGTATGATAGATATATGATGTTAAGTATAAGTGGGATTTCATTAATATCTGGAAATTATATATGGCTTAAGAATTGTGTACAGGTGCCAAGTTGACAAGGGGTGGATCGTGATAGGTCGGTTTATTGTGCCAACATAGCCAATGAACACATGTGGGATTAATTAAAGAGTGGAGCGATAAATGGCTCAGTGAGCCTTGCTTTTCTTGTCTCTCGCTCTTTGATGATTAGACCAGTGTGAGGCTGCCTTGCTTGTTCTGTGTCTCAGCTTGCAAGCTACACTACCTGTGGGACACCTAACCCATGGACTGTGTCACTGTAATTTGAGGTTCCTTCAAGACTTGCTTCCCCACACTACTGGAGTATGCATCTCTTTTGGGCCCTGTCATTTGGCTTACTGTTGGTGTCCTGCCTTGCTGTTTGCTGCCTGTGGTCAGATAGCCTGAATTGCTCTACAGAGGACTACTTAGCATCCCTGTTTATTTATTATGTTATCTATCTATCTAAATATATATAAAAATATTAGTTTCCTGGTTTTGTTTCTCTAGAGAACCCTGTCTAACATAGCATAAGACATGAAAATATAATAATTTATTCATTATTCTTGAGGGAAGGAGTGGGGGAGAGGGAGGGTGGAAATCAGGAACTGATACCAAGGGTTCAAGTAAAAAGAAAATGTTTTGAAAATGTTGATGGCAACAAATGTACAAATGTGCTTGACACACTGGATGCATGTATGTATTGTGATAAGAGCTGTTTGAGCCCCCAATAAAATTATTTTAAAATTATGAATTTTGAGAAGGTTGGTTTTTCATGAATCATGAGAATTACAATGTTTTGAACCTTAAGTTTCTGTTCCCTAGAACAGCACCTGCATTTGAACTTTTAAAAACTTCCTCCTTTAGTGTCCAACTAAAACCAGTGAGCAGAGAAGCTCAGGAGGTCTTCTTTCCTATGAGTAATTCTTCCTTGCCCTCAGGACTCAATTTTGTTCCATGAGCGGTTATTCCAGGAGTCTCAGGGAGCTGGCTGGCTGGGATGGGCCAACTGACTATGGAGTCAAACAGAACTGAGCCTGAAATGCACCCCTAATCTTTGACAACTCATTGATTTAGAAGAAAGTTACTTAATTACCCTAAGCCTCAATTTTTCAGATGTAAGATGATTAGAGCAGTTATATCAGTTAAAATTGTGTTTGATATAAATACAATAAATTATTTCAAATTTACATGAGCATATTAAAATACTTATAAATGTACATAAATGTACATCTAGAAAGCTAAAGTATGAAAAAATGGTGGGTCACACAACAGGTGAAATACTGGGTTGGAGGGATTCTGTAGATAAGTCCTTGCTCTTTGTATTCAGTCACTATAATTATGTGACTTACCTAATATCATCTTTGCCTTCAGAATGAATTGGAGACAGCCTCCACAGATTGAAAAGGATGAAAGTAATCATCTGAAATGGTAATGTATGCAATTTGTTTCAATTTTTATAATGCTATCTGATAATATGATTTTCATGTCAGATAAAATACACAAGAGAGAACTGATATTGAACATATCCCTCATAAACACAATATGGTGAATTTCAAATTCTTTTAATAGTAATTGTCAGTAACATCATTTGACAACTAATCAAGCCCAGAGACATTTATGCTTTGTGAATTCTTTTATTGTATAACTGTTATATTATTGAGAAGTCTCAATAAAGGGAAAATAAATGAATCATAATTTAAAGAACTTTTTTTCCTTTTTAATTTCCTGTTCTGGTATCATAGATCTAGAGAAAGATTGGCTTGTGTTCATGTATTTGGCTTCTATTCTCTATAATTAGATATTGCCAACTCCTGTTACTTGCTTGTTTAGAAATAAAAGAGGAATTAAAAACATAGTAACATACATGTATAGAACCACATGTAATATTCGTTTTCTTTATGGTATAGTGTCCATGAACTCCGGTGATGCTCAAACGTGTTTTTAGCACTATAGATGCTCATTGGCAAATGCTGTATGGTGGAAGTATCTAAATGCCAATTATAGAACACCAGAGGCATCTGTAAGTTTAGCCTGTACATACGGAATAAAATGTCAGTGGTGAGCCAGGAGCACTCAGTTTGCGTTGTCCATCTCTCTTTTATCTCCCAGGGGTTAGTGAATATAGTAGTGCATTCATGTGAAACTCAGAGGACTCTCGACAGTTTTGAAGAGAAAGTGGGTTGTGTGTGTTTTCTTTAAACTTGGTGGTGGGGAGGTTCATTTTATTTATTTATGTATTTTCATTGCAGATACAAAAAGTTGATACAATTTAATAAAGCCTTCAAACAGTTCATTTTTGTTTTGTTTTTCCCAAAACTGTTTGATTGGGAGCTAATACAGATATCACATGATTCCATAGTTCAATCACATTGAGCACTATTAGATTTGCTACCACAATTGGTTTCAAAGCACTTTCTTCTTTCTTGAACTCCTTGATATCAGCTCCTCTTTACCTCCTTTCCTTCCTCCCAATCTGTAACCCCAACCCCTCCAGGAATGCTTATTCTACTTGCTGTCCCTTGAGGCTCATCAATCCTGGGTTTCATCTACTGAAAACCAGAAAAACCTGCAAAAAAAATCCAAGAGAGTTCCCTTCTCTGAAAAAGTGAGATAAACTCCAATATGGAAAAAACAAACCACATAGAAAATGTTGAAAATCAGATCAGGCGCAATGTGCATTGGAGGGGTCAACTGACAAGGTTTTATCCAGTCAGGTCAGGTTTCTCATTTTGACCTTCTATACTCATCTCTCCAATGCACTCTATTTGGTAACCACTCTCCTGCCACTCCTCTGCTATGTATTATGGATGAAGGGAAATCACCAGAAGCTTCTTTCTTGTGTACATTTCACAAACGTATATTCATTTCCCCCTGTCATCCATAGCAAACCGGAATCTTATAATTCAGGCTCTAATATTATTCCTTCCTTCGATGTCAGATTATATGATTTACAATCCTTCAGTCATTGATGTTGGCATGCTTCTTCATTGTAGACTTAGTTGACATTTCATTTAATGGCTGCTTGTCTGGAAACAAGCCTTTCAGATCCCAGACACCATTTTATTTGATAGCTGGGCACCATCTGATTTCTTCACCACACTTTGCTCTAGCACCATATCTTCTGTGTTCCCATCCTGAGAGTGAGTAATGAGCAGGGCCATGAAAACATCCCACTTATGTACTTCTTTTATGTCTGCAGCATCGGGAAGAACTATAATCTCAAAAGACGTATGCCTTCTATTACTTACTCCAGAGAATTAATGAATCTCCATCCAGGAAGGGGATTTAAGTTCCTGAAAATCATGCGATATCTTCTGTTGTTTGGTCTAGATGCTAACATTAATTTTATACTAAGCTACTTGATGGCAACAATTGTGTCTTAGATCTACACATATTCTCTCAAAACTTCCATGATACTTTTAGGAACTAAACTATCCAGGCTATTGAGCCAATTCTGCTCATATGTTGATAGGTGCCATTCAGTTGTCTCTATCTCATAGTAACCCAATACACAAAAGGACAAAATCTCCCACCATCCTTACAAGTGCTATATTTGGATCTATTGTTGGAGCCACTGTACCAATCTGTCTCTTTAAAGGTCATTTTTTAACTGCCCTTTTATTTGACTAAACTTAATATCTTTTTCCATGGACTGATCTTTCATGAAGATATGTCGAAAATACATGAGACACCTCTCCAACCTCTGTTCTAAGGATCATTATAGCTGTAATTTTTCCAAGATGGATTGGTTTGCTCTTTTTTTTTTAACATTTTATTAGGGGCCCATGCAACTCTTATCACAATCCATGCATATACATACATCAATTGTATAAAGCACATCCGTACATTCTTTGCCCTAATCATTTCCTTTTTTTATTTTATTTTTTTACATTTTATTAGGGGCTCATACAACTCTTATCACATTCCACACATATACATACATCAATTGTATAAAGCACATCCATACATTCTTTGCCCTAATCAGTCTCAAAGCATTTGCCCTCCACTTAAGCCCTCTGCATCAGGTCCTCTTTTTTTTTCCCCCTCCCTCATGAGCCCTTGATAATCCACAGATTGTTATTTTGTCATATCTTGCCCTATCCGGAGTCTCCCTTCCCCCCCTTCTCTGCCATCCATCTCCCAGGGAGGAGGTCACATGTGGATCCTTTTAATCAGTTCCCCCTTTCCAACTCACTCACCCTCCACTCTCCCAGCCTTACCCCTCACACCCCGGGTCCTGAAGGTATCATCCACCCTGGATTTCCTGTGCCTCCAGCTCCCATATGCACCAGTATACAATCTCTGCCATATCCGGTTGATAGTGTATGCCACTTTCAATATTCCTCACCAACAGCATAGTTCAAATGTATGGGTTATTCTCTGGTCTTCCGTATTCAATGGCTAACTTTCTTATGCATATGAAGTGATTCAAAATACTCTAGGGTCAGTCAATTATTTCTTGATGGCTACATTCATGAGCATTGATTATGGGCCACAGCAAGACATATTTCTTGATAAATTCAATATTGTCTCCACATATTATGATGTTACCTACAGGGCCAGTTGTGAGGGGTTCTTTATAGTGAGTGTAATCTATATGAAAGGCTGCAATCCATGATCTTCATCATCAAGTGCTTCAAGTCCTTCCACTTTCAGCAAGCAAGGTTTTATCATATGTATAATATAGAAAGTTGTTAATAGATCTTTTTTGTAATCCTGATGCTGACTTCTTCACATAGTCCATCTTCTCTTATTATTTGCCCAGATCAAATAAGTGCCATGAGAGAAGACAACCCTGGCGCACCCCTTTCTTTATTTTAAAGCATGCAGCATTCCCTTGTTCTGTTCCTTCAATTGCCTCTTGGTCCACAAGTAGGTTCCACCTGAGCACATTGAAGTCTTCTGGAATTCCCATTCTTCTCTGTGCTTTCCAAAGTGCGTTATGGTTCACAAAGCTAAAACACAAGTAGACCTCTTTATGGTCTTCTCTACTTTCAGCCAACATCAATCTGGTATCAGCTGTGATAGTTTGGTTTCCATGTTGGCTTCAGAATCTGACTTGAATTCCTGGCAGCTCCCTGCTGATGAACTGCTGCAACTGGTATTGAAGGATCTTTAACAAAATGTACTTGCATGTGATATTAATCACATTGTTATAGAAATAATAATTATATCAAAGATGATATTAATAATGATACTCATGCCATTGTTGTTGTTGATAGGCGCTGTTGAGTCCATTCCAACTCACAGCTACTCCATGAGTTGGTCACAGAATGAACGTATAACAGGATGCACAACAGAATAAAACATGGTGTGGCCCTGCACCATATTCACAATTGTTCAAATGGTGTTCATGATAATGTCTGGATTCTGTGGGGACACTTTTGTTTAGAATGCACACAGACATAGAACTCTTCCTGTCAGTTGTCCAGGTAGCTGTCTTTCAATATATTTGCATAGGTGAGTGAGTGCTTCCAGTGCTGAATCAGCTTGTTGAAACATTTTATTTGGTATTCCATCAATTCCTAGAGTTTTGGTATTGGCCACTGTCTTCAGTGCAGCTTGAACTTCTTCCTTCAGTAACATTGGGTTTTGATCATGATCAACAACCACTTGCAATGGCTAAGTATGTGCCAGTTCTTTCGGCACAGTGACTCTGTGTATTCCTTCCTTCTTCATTTGATGCTTTTTGCATCATTCATAATTTTGCCCATAGAATCCTTTAATAGTATAACTTAAGGCTTTCATTTTTTTTCAATCCTTTCAGGTGAAGATATTCTGAGGTTGTTCTTCCTTTTTAATTTTCTAACTATATCTTTGGATATTTCAGTATAATACTTTACTTTGTCTTCTCAAGCTACCCTTTCAATTTTTCTGTTCAATTATTTTTTTCATAATTTTTTATGTTTATTTTGGCTGCTTGATGATCAAGTACAAGTTTCAGAGTCTCTTCATATATCCCTTTTCAGCTTTTCTTTGCTTCCTGCCTTGCTACTGAAATTTTGCTCCCTTTATGTATGATATTTTTTATATAATCCCAGGTTTTATCAGGTCTCCTATCATTAGTGTTCAATGAATTAAACCTCTTCTTCAGATAGTCTCCAAATTTGGGTCGGACATACTAAATTTTCTTTTTTTAAACATTTTATTAGGGGTTCATACAACTCTTATCACAATCCATACATATACATACATCAATCGTATAAAGCACATCTGTACATTCTTTGCCCTAATCATTTTCAAAGCATTTGCTCTCCACTTGCATTTGCTCTCCACTTAAGCCCTTTGCATCAGGTCCTCTTTTTCCCCCTCCCTCCCCGCTCCCCCCTCCCTCATGAGCCTTTGATAATTTATAGATTATTATTTTGTCATATCTTGCCCTATCCGGCGTCTCCCTTCACCCCCTTCTTTGTTGTCTGTCCCCCAGGGAGGAGGTCACATGTAGATCCTTGTAGTCGGTTCCCCCTTTCCAACACACTCACCCTCTACTCTCCCAGTATCCCCCCTCACAGCCCTGGTCCTGAAGGTATCATCCACCCTGGATTCCCTGTGCTTCCAGCTCCTATAGAGCAGTGTACAACCTCTGCTCTATCCAGACTTGTGGTAGAATTCAGATCATGGTAGTTGGGGGGAGGAAGCATCCAGGATCTGGGGGAAAGCTGTATTCTTCATTGGTGCTTCATCGCACCCTGTCTGACCCATCTCCTCCCCTAGACCCCTCAGTGAGGGGATCTCCAGTGGCTGACAAATGGGCTTTGGGTCTCCACTCTGCACTTCCCCCTTCATTCAATATGGTAAGACTTTTTTTATTATGCCTTATACCTGATTGTTTTGGCACCTCGTGATCACACAGGCTGGTGTGCTTCTTCCATGTGGGCTTTGCTGCTTCTGAGCTAGATGACCGCTTGTTCACCTTCAAGCCTTTAAGACCCCAGACACTATCTATTTTGAAAGCTGGGCACCATCAGCTTTCTTTGCCACATTTGCTTATGCACCTGTTTGTCCTCAGCGATCGTATCATGGGAGGTGTGCAGCCAATGACATGACTTTTTTGTTCTTTGATGCCTGGTAACTGAGGTGGAGGGGGGGAAGGAAGTGATGTTAACAAACCCAGGGACAAGGGAACAACATGGGATCCAAATTGGTGGTGAGGGGGGAGTGGCAGGCCTGATAGGGTTTGATCAAGGGTAAGGTTATGTAAAGAAGAGGTATAGCTGCAACCCAGGTTGGGACAGAGCATGATAGTGGGGCAGGAGGAAAGTCAGGGGAAATAGAGGAAAGAGCTAGGAGGCAAAGGGAATTTATAGAAGTCTAGACAAAGACATGTACATGCAAATATATATATGAGGATGGGGAAATAGATCTATGTGTCTATATTTATAGGTTTAGTGTTAAGGTGGTGGAAGGACCTTGGGCCTCTACTCAAGCACTCCCTCAATGCATGAATACTTTCTTTTATTAAGTTGGCATTCAATGATGCTCACCCTCCCGACACAACTGCTGAAGCCAAAGTGGGTGAACAAGTAAATGTGGTGAAGAAAGGTGATGGTGCCCGGCTATCAAAAGAGATAGTGTCTGGGGTCTTAAAGGCTTGAAGATAAACAAGCGACCAGCTAGCTCAGAAGCAACAAAGTCCACATGGAAGAACACACCAGCATGTGTGATCACGTGGTCCCAAAGTGATCAGTTATCGGACATACTAAATTTTAACTGTGGTTATCAGGGACTTGAATTAACATTCTTTAGCTTTAAACTGAGTGTATAAGAACAACTGGTGTCTGTTCCACAATAAGTCCCTGCCTTCATTTTGGCTGCTGATATTGAACTTCTCTATAATCTTTTCCCATAGATGTAATCAATTGGCTATCTAAATGTTGAAATCCTCATCTATAGTTTGCATTGATGTTGTTGAAAAAGGTATTTGTGATGAAGAGGTATTCTTGGAAAACTCTATCATGCAATCTCCAGCATCACAGCTGCACATGCGTTACTCTGGTACAGCAACCTCACAGACCAGTGGTGGATTCTGACTCATAGGGACTCAGGAAATAGTTGCAAATTAATGAATTTGATTCTTCCATATATTTAAATGCATTGGTTATTTTTTGAGATCAAGCTTTTTAATTACAACTGCAGTGAGATACTGTCACTATAATATCAAACAGAACACAAACAAAATACAAATAAAATACATGCCATTAAATATTGAATATAGTCAAAGAGAATGAAAATATATTACGCTCACTATATAAATAATAGCAATGAATTCTTAACAGTGCTATCATAGAAAAGTATGTAAGAAAGAGAGACATTAAAATAACCTGGAATTGCATCTAGCATACAGATTAACATGTTATAGTACTTTAACATTGTAAGTAATGGACGTTCATTTTATATGAGCACGTTACCTTTTAATTGATGTATAAGGAGGTTCAAGTTGAATCATAATAGATGAAACAGGAGAGATTTCAGTGAAATTTCTACTGAGTTTTTAATTCATTTGAGACAATTCAGATATAAGGAACAGCATAATGAAGGCATTTTACTAGTTAATAGAAAGGTCTGACTCATTGAAGGTTCTATCACTCATTGCTGTTCAGTTGATGCCCATTCACATATGTGTGAAAGGTCCTGTAGCTCTCTTCACATGTATCACAGATTTCATGCCAGGGAAAGTGTCTCAAATTTTAGACCAACTTTTGAGGCTGCATTTGCAGAAGTTTAGGATTTCAAGTTAAGTATTTTAGTTTTTGAAGCATAAGGGATCAAACAAGACACACATTCTTAATTGTAATTTATAGAGGGCATAGGATTAACAATAACCCCTCCAATGCTGTCCTGTCCATTTCAAATCATTAACAGCTAATGTGAGGATACACATGGTCCCCTGGCTTCTAAAGTTGCAAATCTTGACCGAAACAGACAGCCACTTATGGAGTGGCCTGACAATTAGAACTACCAATCTTCTTGATTTTAGCATCTTAGCAATAGCCACTGTACCACTAGGGAATCCAAAATGAACAATAGTTAACAATAATAATAAAATATATATTTCACACATTGTACATTACAATGTATTATTAATAATGAATTACTTCCATGTTATAGAAAGGTATTTACAGCTAAATGAATGTCTGTTTTCCGAATAATTTAGTGATAAAAGTAAAGTCTGGAATTTTCTAAGATAATTGAAATACATAATATATCAATTGATATTTTACCTATACCTGTGGCATTTTAAAAGATTTGGCCTAAATATGAGTTTTTGCTTTTGCCTTTTTTGGAAACATGTATGTGCTCTACTTTATTAAGAGTAGAACAAAACAAGAGTTATGCTTTAGGTTTAAAGAATAAAATAAAGACATTTGCTATTTGTGTCAGTCCGGGTAGACTAGAGAAACAAATCCATGGACACACATGTGTATGAGAAAGAGATTTTATATGTGCATTAGAAAGATATTTAGATACAAGAGCAATTGAACATTGAGAAAACATCCCATCCCAGTCCAGATCAAGTCCATAAATCTGATATTATCCCATATTTCCAATATCAATCTATAAAGTCCTCTTCAGACTCATGAAACACATGCAATGATGCAGAATGCAGAAGATCACAGAACAGTAGGTAAAAAGACTTTGGAACCAGTATCATTGGAAACATCTCACTGTCAGGGGGTCTATCTGTGGCTTCTCTGGCTTCTGAGGTCTGATTGCATCCAAGTGACTTGCCTTTTGTATTGTCTCCCAAGGAGTAGCAGTGAGAGAGAAGTGACTTCCGCCTCTAAGGAGGAAGTCCCACGTTTCCCAGAATTCTCAAGAGAAGGCCATTCCCATAGAAGTTTCATTGGCTATCTCCAGATTGACAGCCTATATTCCACCCGACACTATTAATCCTTAAATTGATAACCAGATTAGGTGACTACCACAAGATTTTATCTAATAAAGGTTTCTATCATTTGGTAGCACTACATTTTGATTTGCTCTTCTACTTGTCATATTCCAAATTTAAGAGGTAATTAAAATTTTCATATGAACAAACAATTTTCCAAGCTTGTCAAATACACATCAATAGCAAATTTCAGGGAAACACAGAGGTACACAAGCAGATAGACACATGTGATAACTACAATATTCTGATTTCCAGTGGCATCATATGTGGGTGCACGATGAGTGTTTTTCCTAAGTAGATCACCAGGCTTTTTCTGAAAAGTAGACTGGAACCTCTAACTTTTTGGCTAGCCGTCTACCATGTGAACAGTTTGTACCAATCAGAAACTTCACATGCATACAGATGTATAATTTGGGTATAAATTTATAATTATTAACTCAAATAAACCTAGTAAATAGGTCCTTCAAAGCACGTGAATCCAAAAGAATATCCTTCAAATGATGATTTACCATGTAGCACATGTTTGACTTCTAGTAGATTAGCAGACCTTTCATGAACTCCAGAAAAAACCTTGCATGTATTTCTAAGTAGTTATTGTCTATAGTTGTACATATATATGGAAGGCACATTTTACAACACTAATTTTACCTTTTCTTCATATGTGAGAAAAATGTATTTTTATCACATAGAGTTTATCTTTTGTCTGTACAGATATATTTTAATGTTTCTCCCTTTGTTTTATAAATCTTTAGACATAGAAAAGAATGGTTGATTCATATTAGTCATATAATAACTGTACCTAAAAATCTTAGTTCACAGAGTTTTGTTTGTTTTTAATTATTTTTGCTTTACGTGTGCTACACAGTTTTGTGAAAACTGTTTTTCCAGTAGATTTGGCGTAGCATATATTAGATTCCTTCTTTAGGTACTTCTTTTACTGCTATTCTGAAAAAAAATCTCTTCTTCCTTTGCCTCTGAATTCCAACATGTGCGCTTGCTGCATAGTCCCAGTGTAAAGTGTGGGGCAGTGCTCAGTTTAATCCAGGCTCCCCATTATCTATCACCAGACTTTTCAGAGTGGATAGGAAATAGATTGAGATTTTTCTACCAAGATTCTCTAGAGATATAGGGGAATACAAAAAAGTGTTATTTCTCTGTGTGAGTTTCCATAGAAACAGAATTGTTCTTCCCAACTTATGACTTGGCTAAACTTATTCTTGAGACAGTGTTTTGGGGGTTTTTTTCCCTGAAAAATAAAATGGGGTAAGTTACAGAATGCTGATCTGTATGTGCCTCATTATTTCACTTTTAGTGGAGGACTTTGTAAACTTGCTTAAGAAACTCTCTATTGGGGGAGTGGTTGGAAATTATTTCTATATATGGCTAGAGGCTTATTTTTGTTAACTATAAGGTAAAATTCATCTGAAACCACCATTCTTTGTTTTAATAATTAGTCTCATTGAATAATTTGTCATATTATTAATAACTCAGATATAGAACAGTAATTAAGAGAAGATATCAGCAAGCAAGTATGCTTTTTTCTTAAGAAAATAACATGCTGTTTTTCTTTAAGAAAAAGTTATTTTCTTAAAGTGGGGTGGATTTTAAGTACTAGACAAATATGGGTTGATTTTAAAAATAATTTTAATATTGTGTTAACAGAATTATATAACAATTATATAAAGACAAAAATCTAGAGATTGGTCTCTCCTGGTAACATGTTTAACATACATGAGGAGTCTTGTCTCCATCCTTGTCTCTAAGGCACATTCCGGTTCTACTTGCTCCAAGAGGGATCTGTTGGTTTGACAATCTTGCAAACTTCTTCACCAGCACTGTAATTCAAATGAATTGATTCTTTTTCAGTCTTCCTTATTCAGTATCCAACGTTCCTAGGGATATGAGATGACTGAAAACACCATGGCTGGAGTCAAGTGTACCGCAGTCCTCAAAGCAACATTCTTGATTTTCAAACCTTAAAAAAGATTTGCTGCAGCAGACTTACCTAATGCAATGTGTCTTTAGATATCTCGACTGCTGCTTCTATGAGCATTGATTTGGAATCCAACCAAGATGTAATATTTGACAATTTCAATCTTTTTTCCATTTAACATGATGCTGCCATGCATTCAGTTCTGAGAATCGGGTTTTCTCTAGAGTTGTAATCCAGACTGAAGGCTGTGATCATTGACCTTCTTCAGCAAGTGCTTCAACACCATCTTACTTTCACCAAACAAGTCTGAGTCGCGGTATATTGCAGGTTGTTACTAAACCTTCCTCCCATCCTGATGTTTCTGATATTGAATTTCTCCATCATCTTTTCACATGGAAGCAGTTAATTTGATTACTGAAGAAGTCCACATTCATAGGCACCTTTTGTGTTGTGGAAAACAGGTATTTGAGATGAAGAAGTCTTTGGTCTTGCAAAACTCTGTCGTGTGATCTCAGGCTTCATTTCTATGGCCAAGGTCTTATTTCTAACTACTGTTCCATTCTCTTTGTTTCCAACCTTTACATTCCAATCAACACTGAATAATCATAACCGAATATGGATTGCATGTTGGATCAATTTCAGATTGAAGACATTAGTACATTATTCAAGTCTTCCCTTGCTGGCCTTAGTGGTTTGGTGCAAAAATTTTAATATTAGCTGTATTAACTACCTTTTCTTGAATTGTGTTACATATGATCCGCTCACAACCAGTATTATACTTCATGAGAGATCTTGTATTGTCCTTCCATTCCTCTTGAGTGTGTCCTTCTCAGTATAGTGAACCCTATGATTTTCAGATTCAAAAAGTCTAATACCAGTCCATTTCAGCTCACTAACATCTAGGATATTGATCTTCAGATATTCCGTTTAATTTTTGGTAACGCAGTTTTCCTCAATTCATTTTATGTATATTTCAAATTCTGATTAATATGTTTGCTGCTGTCACATCAAGGCATGAATAAGATGAAGCAAAATATGTATGAATTGTTGAATGTAGAACACATAATCTGCTATGTAAATCTTCACCCAATTCACAATAAAAAGTTTTAAAATAATTAAAAGGTGTGGAAATCATAGTTCCTATTACATATTATTATATAGTATATATTGTATAATTAAAATAAAACATTTAATTAAAATATTAATTATATCTCACATAATTACAATCATAATCAAATGTGATTATTTGTGTCTGACTTCTTTTACTAAGCATAAACTCAAATTAGGAACTCAAAAGGACACAACATCAACATATATATAACATATTAAAATATAATGAATCTTAATATCCAAATATAGTGAATTGGTTAGCTAAATATCATATTTCCATTTATGCAAATATAAGAAGCAGAATATAATGACTATAGAAACTTTAAAATAAAATTAAAATGTTTAAAAATATTAGCTTACAAAAACAAATAAAAATTTTAATTGACTATAAATTCTGATCACAGAATTATAAAACACAAAACTTCTAAGAAAAAAATGCACTGGCAGACAAAATTTATTTTTGGTTGATGAACTAATTTATTTTTCTCCTACTATAGATGTTATACACTTTTGTTATTCCATATCTTTGAAACATTAAAATGAACCCTTTCTTTTTATTTAATTTTTTTAGAATGTAATTTTTTTATTGTTAAATTACATAGGAAAGTCCAATCCCTCAAAAATTTATTAAACATGTTTGTGTTAGTACAAGTGATTGGCAGTAATTTAATGCAAATATTCATTTTCAAAGAATACCAAACTTAGAAATCTAAGTTATTAATCAAAATTAATTCAAGAGAAGGAGGCAAGTATCATAATAGTTGTTTACTATTATTTCTAATACAAGTTTTTTAATAAACCTGAAATCATAATCCAAATAAACATAAAATAATTTTTATAAAATTCTTTTGAGAGAACCATACCTGTGTGATTATTTGATTTTCCATTTTAATATTTTACTCATGATAGCTAACATTAGGTGGCACTGTGTTCCTTTTTCAAAAGAAATAAAAGGTGCTTTACATTTGTATTCTAAATCAGCCCATAACAGAATCTTAAAGTATTTACAAGGAGGTAATTTAATTAAAATGTGGCAGATGTTTATAAATGTATTGCCCACCAGAGTTTTGACATATGATGTGGTCTATTTATGGTAAACTAATATGTAAAAAACATAAGCAAAACATAACATAGGTTATGAATCAGCATTCAAGAGTGTACTGTGAATTGTTTCTATAGGCTTATTCTGGCTTTTCTTCAGAAGGCCTTATACAGTTGATATAACTTTACCTAAAATCTTCAGTCTCTCTAGTTGAGAGGTCAAATTTATTTCTTAATAAAGATATCGAAATAAGTTAACATGGCATAACCTTATCTATGTCAGTCATTTTTATCTAAAATCAGAATTTTTTCTCGTTTGCTTATCATTGAATTATAAAACTTTTTATTATGGCTTTTAAATTGATTTACAGATCTATGAGGGTATGTCCAAAGATATCACTATTAGGGTTTAAGGTCCTACAGGCATGAATTTATTTCAAATATGTCCCTTCATACTCTAATACTTCCTTAGAACTTGTACCTCATTGTACTGTGACAGTGCACATATCATTCTCTGCCCTAGATTATAAGGGTCTTGAAGTTAAGGACATGTGTTCTCAGTACATACATAAAAAGTCAAACTGTCATTGGCTGTTTTGACTCATAGTAACCCTATATAAGGAGCAGGCAATCTTCTTCCAAGGACCTGTTGCTGGGTTTGAACCTGTGGCCTTTTGTTTAACAGCTCCCCACTTAACCAAAATGACCACATGGGTCTTTACATGAGAATATAGCACAGAAAACTGTAGAGCACTCTGTGCTCAGGATCAGATGCCTGCTTTTGCAACCCCTTTCAGCACATACTGACTGTATGAATTTAGCCAAGGAGTACACATTGCTCATCTGTGAACTGGAAAGAATGATGCCCAGTGCCATTGAGCTGATTCTGACTCATAGTCACTTTAGATAGGGTTTCAGACTCAGAACATCTTGATAGCCTGACTCATAGTCACTTTAGATAGGGTTTCAGAATCTGAACATCTTGATAGCCTCATCTTTTTCCCACCAGGAGACTGGTAGGTTGGAACTGCCAACTTTGCAATTAACAGTCTGATATGTCTGATAGCACCAGGAAAGAATAATAGGGCCTGTCATGAAAATTAGCTAATATTCATTAGCTCAAGACTTGAAATGTCTTAATTGTCCTTATTCTGATCTTTTTTCTCTGATGATAACCACCAGAGAGGGAACAACCATGTCTTGTTGATGTCAGGAAGAAACCATGCAGTCTTTTACCATTAAACATGACATTAACTGTGAGCTTTCCATAGATTACCAATAAACCCACTGCCATTGAGTTGAGTCTGAATCATAATGAACCTAGAGAGGGAGAAGTAATGTTCCCTAGTGTCTCAGAGAGTATAAGTCATTATGGGAGCAAGCAGAATGCCTTACCTTTCTTTCACGGGTTGAAGAAGTTTTATTTCTAATTGGTACAGTTCTTTTATCGTGAAGGGGAGTTGGGGGGTGGCGAATGTACTTTCTGTCTCTACTGTGATGGACGTGATTTTTGTTCTTTAGTCTATTGGTTATATTAACCCGGGTTATGTGTTCTTTACTGGCTTCCAGAATTTACCAGGTATCCATAGTGGTTATTGGTTCAATAATGTACTTTGGGGGCTACCTTCCTCTCTTCCCCTTTAAGTGATTTCTTCATCTCCGAATAAGGTACATACACAGCTCTTTGCTTGTCTATTTCTGGGAGAACCTCAGCTTAAAATTAAAATCTTTTTTAACATATATTGACTTCTATATGTTAGCTACTTGCAACTCCTGGGGATTTTGTCCGGAATAAAATTAACCTTGTGAGGCTAACCCATTGGCAAAGAATATAGACTATATCATGGATTATCAGAAAAAGGGGAACATCTGTCCTGGAAGCCAGAACACTCCATAGAAAGATGACCAGAGCACAGCAGCTCTGTGCTCTGGATGTGTGATCTGCAGTTATCAGTCCCTGGAAAAGGATATCATTCTTGGTAGAGAGCCAGTGAAACAAAGAGAACCCAATGGGCTCAAGGACAGCGTGGGTTTGAGGATGGCACATCACTGGGCGGGATTTGTTCTGTTGTAGATTGGACCACTGTCAGTCAGAATATACTCAATGACACCTAACAACAACAATGACGTGGGGGCTAACCTTCAATTAGGAATGCATCTCAGTTATCTAGTGCTGCTACAAGATAAATATCACAAGATGATAGTTTTGAGAGGCTGAAGTGTGAATTCAGGGCATAGCTCTGGCACCTCCCTCTCTTAGCTGGGGTGATGTTCCTTAGAGTTTCTTTCTGCAAGCACTGTGGTTTCTATTAACTCTCCTCGCTGGTTTCCTTAATTTGTTCTTTCGTGTCTCAAGAGATTGACTGAAGACAGGATGATCCCTCATTAACAGCAATAAAAAGTTTCCAAAGGGAAATATAAACACAGTTATAGGGGTTAGGATTTGTAACTCAAGTCCTCCCATAGCATATCATTTACATGAATGAACAAACAATAATTAAATTACATTAGTGCTAATTGCTTCTAGACTTAGAATTGAGCCTGGGCCAGGGGAAGGAAGACAAAAATGCTTCCATAAAGACAAAGGGGAATTGTTTGCATTTTTACATGGTCTCTGTTTCTTACACATTGACCTTCAACTATGTGTGTGTGTTCATCTCCCTACTTTGATTAGATTTGTTCTCTTCTAAGGAGCATTCTGGTTATCTGTCTTCCAAACATAGATTTATTTGTTCTATCAGTATATGGTATGCATAATATTTTTCACCACCACCATAGAGCATCTAAACATTTGCTCCATAAAACCTTGGCATGTTTCCCAATACCTTAGCATTCCCATAGGAAGAAAATTAATTTTTCCCATTATTTCTTGTAACATGGAACCAAACCAAACCCTTTTTGGTTGAATTTATTTTGACTCAAAAACATCCCATAGCATAGAGTAGAACTTCTCTTTAAGGTTTCCAAGGATATAATCCTTAAAAAAGTAGAACGTCACATCTTCATCCTGTGGAGAGGCTGGTGAGCTAGAAATGCCAGTCATTCAGTTAGTACTCAAGTATGCATCCACTGTCACCAGTTGATTTTGCTAGGTGCCGTTGAGTCTGTTACTACTCAAAGTAACCCTATGTACAACAGAAAACCAAAAAACATTGTGTCGTACTCTGCCATCCTCACAATTGTTCTTATGTTTGAACCCATTGTTGAAGCCACTGTGTTAATCCATCTTGTCAAAGGTTTTCCCTTTTTTTTTCCTGATTGCTGCTTTACCAACCGTGACGTCCTCTCCAGGAACTGGTATCTACTGACAACATGTCCAAAGAATTTAAGATGGAATCTCTGCATCCTTTTCTCTAAGAAGCATTCAGTCTGGGCTTCTTCCAAGACAGACTTGGTCCTTTTGGCAGTCCATGGTACTTTCAATATTTTTCTCCAGCACCGTAAGTTGATTGCATTGATTCTTCTCTAGTCTTACTTATTAATTTATCCAACTTATACAAGCATATGAGATGACTGAAATTACTATGGCTTTGGTCAGGCACATCTGAGTCCTCCAAACAATCTCCTTTCTTTTCAACACTTTGAAGAGTTCTTGACTGCTGCTTCCATGAACACTGTCGTGGATCCAAACAAGATGAAATCCTTGAATTCAATGGTTTTTTTTTCCATTTACCATTTACCATGATCTTACATGTTGGTCAAATTGTGAGTACTTTGGTTTTCTTTCCATTGAGTTATAATACATACTGAAAGCTACAATCCTTGATCTTCATCTGCTTGTGCTTCAAGTTCTCGTCACTTTCAACAAGCAAGGTTGTGTCATACACATATCCTAGGTTGTTAATAAACTTTCTTCCAATTCTGATGCCACATTTTTCTTCATATACTCCAACTTCTTTGTATTCAGACTGAATAAGCATGTGAGAGGATAAAAGTATGACTCACACCTTTCCTAATCTTAAACTATGCATTATTCCCTTGTTCTTTTTGCACAACTATCTCTTTATACATGTATAGGTTCTGTGTGGACAAAATGTAATGTTCTAGAATTCCCATTCTTTTCAAAACTGTCCACAAAGTCAAATGCCTGAGAAAAGTCAACAAAACAGATGTAAACATCTTTCTGGTATTCTCTGCTTTCAGCCAAGATATATCTGATATCAGCAATGGTATATCTTGTTTCATGAGCTTTTCAGAATCTGGCATAAATTTATAGCTGCTCCTTGTTAATCTACTGTTGCAGGTATTCTTGGATGACATTCAGCAAAATTTTACTTGCATGTGTTATCAAAAATGTTGTTCTATAATTTGTGTATTCTGCTGAATTACCTTTCTTTGAAATGGTTAGACATATAGATCTCTCTACTCAGCTGGCCAGGTAACTGTATTACAAATTTCTTGGCATCGATGACTGGGTGATTCCAGTGTTTCATCAACTTGTTGAAACATTTCTACTGATATTTCATAAATTCCTGGCACCATGTTTTTAGCTAATGACTTCCTTTCAGCTTGGATTCTTCTTTTAGCACCATTGCTTCTTGATCACACGCTACCTCTTGAAATGGTTGAATAACAACTAATTCTTCTTGGTACAACAACTCTTTGTAATTTTTCCATCTTCTTTTAAAGTTTCTGTGATTGTTCATTATTTTCCTCATATAACCTTGCAACATTTCAACTCAAGGCTTATTTTTTCTTTAGTTCTTTCAGTATAAGTTATACTGAGTGTGTTATTCATATTTTCATTTCCTTTTTTATACTTTTATTGGGGGCTCATACATCTACCACAATCCATACATACATCAATTGTATAAAGCACATTTGTACATTTATTGCCCTCATCATTCTCAAAATATTTGCTCTCAACCTAAGCCCCTGGCATCAGCTCCTCATTTCCCCCTTCCCTCCCCACTGCCTCCTCTCTCATGAACCCTTGATAATTTGTAAATTATTATTTTGTCTTATCTTACACTGTCTGACATCTCCCTCCCCCCACTTTTCTGTAGTCCATCCCCCAGGGAGGAGGTTATATGTAAATCCTTATAATAGGTTCCCTCTCTCTACCTCACCTCATATTTTATTTTCTTACTCAAAGTTTTTTGCACATTTCATTATAATATTTGATTTTGTCTTTTAAAACTGCCCTTAGAAACTTTCTGTTTATCTCTTTGGCTTCATAACTTCTTCTAATATCCATACTAATTTTTTATGAATTCTCTTCTACATTTTTTGTAAGAGAGTATGATTTAATGCAGTACCTCAAAACTAGCAGAAAAGAGAAATCCCATACTTTTGGGTTATGTAACAATAGTAACAGCACTTTTATTCATATGTTTCTTTTACAGTGTTACTGTTAAACTTGAATCTTCAACTGTTTTCTATTATATTTCAAAGTCCCCCAAGTTTCAGAAATGCTACATTATGATTGTTAAACTAGATTTCTTTTAATATGATGTACTTAGTTGTTCTGGTTACAATTGCTAATATTATCAACATCTATTTGCTAAAACTTGACATTTGAAAGTGAATGTTGATTTAATCTATTCTCTTATGTGTATCACTTAGAGCAACAAGTTCCATAATTTTTGCCTACAGAATATCTCTTGAATGAATTATTCCAAGATATATGTTATATTTCTTGGCATGGATGCTATCTATCATCTGATATATTCACATAATTGCTTTTAAATGCAATCAATAATATTAAAAACAATCCTGAAATTAAAGGATTTTTATAAATAATTTTCAAATAATTTTTGACTTTCAATTTGCAAAATGGAAATCAAATTCACACTTCTCCCAGTTTTCTCAAATAGTAATATCCTTAATTGCCATATGTGTTAGTCTGGGTACTTTAGAGAAACAAATCTACAGAAACTCATATGTATAAGAGAGAGTTTTATATAAAGGTTAAGTGAGCTTCAAGAAAACATCTCAACTCAGTGCTACCCAAGTCCACAAGTCCAACATTAACCCATATGTCCAACATCAATCCGCAAAGTACTCCTCCAGCTCACAAAACAGACTCAATGATGCCGACTGCAGGAGGAAAGCCGAATCAGTAAATGTGTAAGCATCTCAGTGCTGGCAGGGGTCTCCTCATGGCTTCTCCAGCACTCAGGGCTGCATCGGGGTAGGTTCATGTGGCCTCTCCTCAGGGATGTCTTACAGGAAGTAAGCCTTGCCAGCTGAAGCAGAGAACTGCCTAAGGCAGCTGTACCCTGATCTGGCCATCAGAAAGCAAGAGACCGGAGAACTAGAAAGATGAAGCTCACCAAGCTATTTATCACTCCGTCCTTCAATTAACCCAACATGTGTTTATCAGCCAGGTTGGCACAATATACTCTAACTGTCTCACCATACTATAATTATCAAATCTATAAAATGATATTTTTATAATGAGTTTGGACACTCTATTTTCCCCCAAATGTTTCCATCTTATTTCTGTTCCAGAATTCAATCCTGGATCATGCATAGCATTTATTTAGCATGTCTCCTTAGCTCCCTCAATTCTGTAACAGTTTCTAGGATTTAACTTTCATGAAATTGGCACATTTATAGTATATTGATTAGCAGTTCATGTAAAATGTCTCTCTTTTGTTTTTTGACAAACATACCACAATTGTATAATTTTGTTGTTATTAGGTGATGTTTAGTTGGTTTCAATTTATAACAATATTATGTGCAACAAAATGAAACATTACCTGGTCCTCTCTCATTCTCACAATTATTGTTATGTTAAATGCCATTGTTGCAGCTACTATGCATAACCATTTTGTTGAGAACCTTATTCTATTTCACTGACCCTCTATTTAACAAAGCATGATCTCCTTTTCCAGGGACTGGTCTCTCCTGATAACATGTTCAATGTATATGAGATGAAGTCTTGTCTCTGTTTTTCTAAGGAATATTCTGGCTATACTTCCAAGTATGGCCAAGTATTCTGGCTATGTCTTTCTAGACAGATTTGTTTGTCCTTCTGGTTTAATTTTTTAAACAAATGCCACAATTCAAATTCACCAATTGTTTCCTTGGTCTTACTTATTCACTGTCCAATACATATGAGATTGCCGTGGCTTGTGTCAGGTTCACCTTAGTTCTAAAAATGACATCCTTGCCTTTCAATACTTAAAAAGAGACCACGAGGTATAGAAGAGACCAGTTATCAGACATCAAAAAACTAAAAGTCATATCAGTGAAGGCCCACCTTCCTGATACGGCCACTGAAGACAAATGTGTGCATAAGCAAATGTGGTGAAGAAAGCTAATGGTGCCCGGCTATCAAAATATACAGTGTCTGGGGTTTTAAAGGCTTGGAGATAAACAAGTGGCCATCTAGCTGAAAAGCATCAAAGCCAACATGGAAGAATCAAACCAGAATCTTCCTCCCCTCACTATCATGATCCCAATTCTACCTTACAAATCTGGCTAGACCAGAGGATGTACATAGGTACAGATAGCAACCGGAAACACAGGGAATCCAAGACAGATGACTCCTTCAGGACCAGTGATGAAAGTGGCGATGCCTGGAGGGTGGAGAGAATGTGTGGTAGAAAGGGGGAATGGATTACAAGAATCTACGTATAGCCTCCTCCTTGGGGAAGGGACAGCAGAGGAGAAGGTGGGGGAGGACATCGGAAAGTATAATATATGATAAAATAATAATAATTTATGAATGATGAAGGGTTCATGAGGTAGGGAGATTGGGGAGGGAGGGGGAAAATGAGCAGCACATATTAAGGGCTCAAGTAGAGGCAAATGTTTTGAGAATGATGATGACAACAAATATACATATGTTCTTGACACAATGGTTGTATGTATAGATTGTGATAAGAATTGTATGAGCCCCCAATAAAATGTCTTTTTTTTTTAAAAAAGGGAGATCTTGTGGAGCAGATTTGCCCAACACAATATATTATTGAATTTCGGGCTGCTGGTCCATGGGCATTGATTGTTGCTCAAAACAAAACAAAATTCTTGACTTTAGTCTTTTCTCTGCTTATCATGATAATGTCCATTGGTTCAGTTTTAATTTGGTTTCCATCACTTTGAGCTGCAATCCGCACTGAAGCTGCAGTCCTTGAGCTCCTTCAACAAATGCTTCAGGTCCTTCTCACTTTCAGCAAGGATATATTAAAATAATAGGCACTAAAGAAATCCCCCGATATAAATTTACTAAAGTTTCTGCCTATGCTTTCCAAGTAGAGAATTACGTTTTAGAGAAAAAAAATTAAGTACTTTGGGAGGGATAGTCCTCATTGAGACTAATAATGCTCCATAAAAATTAAATGGATGAATTTTACCAGTTGGGAAATAGAGGCTTAAATATGTTAACTACTGTGTGCATGGACAGTAATTGTCAAGCCTAATATTTAGCTAGATGGATTGACCCAGGGGCTGCATAGATGCTCAAACAAAAACATAATTGTGAGCATGGCGCTGGCCTGGACTGTGTTTTGTTTTGTTGTGTACGGGGTTCTATGAATTGGAATCAACTCAACTGTACCTAACAACAATATTCAAGTAAAGGTTTTCTTTAAAATCCAAGTTCTTGACATTTTGGCAATTTTAATTAGCACTATCAGTTTTCAGTGGTCTCTAACAGTCCTGTAATGAACTGAGATAAATTGCATCATGCAGTATTATCACTAAGGATTTCCACTAAATCCACATCCTTCCCCTCCCCTCCGAAGTTGATCTCCACAATTTCTGATACACTGGGCTAAAGGTTCAGGCTTCACTTAGAATCTGGGCTCTAGCTGATTAGTCATCCTGCTTTGTATCAATTCCTGTTGATCCAGCCCAAAGTCTGATGCCACTTTGAAAATAAAATAACGATGAACACTTACAATTCCATGATGCTAAATTTACTGCGAATATAGAGATGGTGGTAAAATTTCTCACCTGAATGCTTTTGCGTCCTGCCTTCCTTCTCCACTCCCCTCCCCCACTCCCCTCCCCCTCCCATTCTCCACCCCCCTCGCTGCAGCAAACATTTCTTTCCAGAGCAGTCCTAGTCACACCTAGCTACTAGCAAATGTAATCCCACCCTCCCCCTCACACACACAAATTTTTATTAAAAGCAACCATGAGAATATAATGTTCTCAGTCATATGACCGAACGTATCTTAAGGAAACTACAAATCTCCTTACTTTGAACCCTAATAGTCTATGTTTTTCATAATATTATTTTATATAGGGACCTATGGAAGATGGACATGGATGTTTTTATTACATTCCATCCTATCATTCATACTTACATCTTATTACTGCAGCAATTTGCTCTTGAGTTCCAGAATTTATGCCCTTATTGTAAGTACTTCCAGTGAGGTACTTCCACACTGCCCTTGGGAATTGCAATAAGACCAGTGCTGACAAGAGCCAATGGGACCAATGATAAGATTGTGTTTACATTCTCAAGGAATCAACCTATCTAATTTCTGGGCTTAGCTAAAGAAAAATATTCCTCTGGAATTTTTAAGTCATTTTATTGGGGACTCTTATAACATTCCATACATCAATTGTATCAAACATATTTGTACATATATTGCAATCATCAAACCTTCACGATTTCTAAAACATTTTCTACTTGAGCCTCTTGGTATAAGCTCCTCTTTATTCCTCTCCATCCCGCACCCTCATGGATCCTTGATCAATTATATATTGTTATTGTTGTTTCATATCTTACACTGTCCCTTCTCTTCCTTCACCCACATTTCTGTTACTCATCCCCCTTTGTGGGTGCTATATATCCAATCTTGTGATGGGTTCTTACCCTTCCCTCGCCCTGACCATTCCCTACCCTCTTTATATCACTACTCCCATTACTGTGACTGCGAGATTTATCTCTCCTGAATTCCCTCTGTTGAGAGCCCTTATCTGTACAAATGTATGTTCTCTGGTAGAGCCAGACTTGTAAGTTGGAACTGGGTCATAGTAGTGGGGTGGGCAGGGAGAGGAAGTATTCAGGAACTAGGAGAATAATGTGTCATTCGTCAGTGCTATACTACAGTTTAGTTGAATCATCCCTTCGTTATACCACTTGTGCGTGGGGATATTCAATTATCTACAAATGGGCTTTGGATCTCCATTCCAGTCCCCCCCCTTTCATATCTATATAGGCCATTCAAATAATTTTTGGTGAGATATCTGAAAAAGAGAGCCAGTATATTATAATATAAACATAAGAGAGAAACATTTTGTTCAATTAAAGGACCTATAAATAATATAAATTCATTTTAGTAAAATTTTGTCACTTGTTCAGAGCATGCAAAATTATTTAGGAGTGAACATGACCTGAGGTACTATTAGCCTGAAAACATTCTAAAGAAGCACATAGAATCTCTTATTAGGCATGACCATCTCTTGGGATAATTTTTTCTAAGAATACTGACAAAGTTGTCAAAATTTTAGGCACAGTTCGTTATTTTTCTGTGTGGATATTTTATGTATTTTAGTATCACATACTCCAGATTCAGATAATAAAATATTAGAAGATAATTATTTTGAGCTATAGCCTAGTCCTGATTTACACTTAATGAAACATAGTGTAATTTAAGTATGAAGTGACCAAGTGTGTGATATATTATAAAAAAAGAAAATTTCCCCTCCAAATGTCACAAAGTATGCTGGTTTAAAATTCCTAATAAACTGATTTCATTAAGGCACCATTATGTGTACTACTTTTTTCTTAATTAAGTGGTAGTGCACATAAGTTTTCCCCCTTTTATCCCCCATATCCACTCTAGGTTTGTTTGGTGAAGGCGAATGGAATAAAGTATTCACTGAAAAATTAAGAAGCTTGTTCAATAATGGCCTGTTCTAAAATTTTGACAAAACAGATGAGTCTAAAGTATAGACACACACAAAAAAATTTTTTTAAATAAAAATAAAGTATAGACACAGCAAACAATAAATATTGTGTATGTCTGTGACCCATTAACAGTTCAAAACTTCCATTGCATACGTGGTTAGCTAATGTAGGATATCCTATATAATAAGCTGATATCTATGAGGTTTAAGTCAAAAAGCATTGCTATAAAATAATCCAAACTTTTTTCATTGAAAATATCAAAATGTGAAATGATTATTTCCCAAAATTCTTGTTGGACAATACTTACTACCTTCAAAGACTAAAAAGCAGATGCTTTATCAGGATGGACAATTATTCCTTAGTGTACGTTTCCTGACCCTTTATCACCAAGGCAGATTTCAATTTTCTCAAAAGTTCTTCTTTAAAACCTTCATGATTGCCTGGTGTCCTTCACATTAAAATAAAATCCACTCGGATCCCTCTTTAGAAACTCCTCCCCAAGTGGTTGCCGTAACTTTCTGCGCTACAGCTCTGCTTGGAATTTAATTCCCACTTCTGCTGCAGAGCGGCTGGTGGGTTTGAACCACCCACTTAGCATCTACCAGTCCTATGCTATTTTGACCGTGTCAAGCGCCTCCACTACAGTATTATATAATGTGATATATAATGTAGAAATTATAAATTGATGTAAATTAAGTAGAATGGTCACTTTTAGTGCATAGTTAAAAGGCTTTGCACATGCTAAAGTTTATTTAAATGCATCTGAGTAAAAAAATAAAATAGATTTCCCTCAATGGTTGTCTTAATATTTTCTTTAAGATTTAATGCCTAGATTTTGTACAAAATCAGAAATGCAAGTCATGATTACAAAATTAAAACATATAACATACTTATTTCATGTGTAACATTCCCAGCTATTACTCCCTTCAGTCACGTTTTTTAAAAGTACTATTTGAAAAAAATAGCCAGAAGATACTGAGAACAGAAATAATATCACAATAAAGTTTTATATCCTGTTGTTATTAGTTGCCACCAAGCTGACTTTTACTCATAGAAACTGTATGATCACCAGAACAAGCCTCGCCCAGTCCTGTGTCGTGCTCACAATTTTTCTGTTTGTGCTCAGAGCTGGAGCCACAGTGTCAATGCATCTTGTCAAGGCTCGTTGTCTTCTGCTGTCCTTCTACTTTATGAAGTATGATTTCCTTTACCAGGGAACGGTCCCTCTTGATAACTTATCCAAAAATCTCAATATTTTGCTTCTAAGGAGCATTTTGACTATACTTCTTCTAAGGTAAACTTTATTTGTTCTTTTGACTGTCCATGATACTGTCAATATTCTTAACCCACACTATAATTCAAATGCTTGTATTCTTCTTCAGTCTTCTTTATTCAATGTCCAACTTTAAAATGCATGTAAGATGACTGAAGATCTCATAGCTTGGGTCAGGCACACATTAATTCTCACATTCAAATCCTTGCTTTCCAACAATGTAAAGAGGTCTTGTGCACCAGATCTACCCATGTGACATTTGACTTTTTGACTGCTGGTTCTACGTACATTGATTGTGGATCCAAGAAGAATGAAAACTCTGACAGTTTCCACATCCTCTCTCTTCTTATGATGGCGTTACTTTGTGGTCCAGTTGTGAAGATTTTGATTTTCTTTTCATTGGATTGTAATATGAGGAGGTACTCCCTCAAAAAACAGATTTTTTCAAAGCTATGTATTTAATTTTTTTAACAGAACAACTTTGTCACTTTCAAAGTACTCTCCACTACACTTCATGCATTTTTTCAAATCTGCAGTTTCAGTCTTGGAAACATTTTTTTAACGTTTTATTAGGGGCTCATACAGGAAACATTTTTTAAACTCGTCTGTTTGAATGGCTGACAGCACTGCCCTCATATTTTTCTTCACCTCTTCTAGCTCCTCAAATTTCTGTCCTTTCATATCTCTCTTCATTCAGGGAAACAAAAAGAAGTCACACAGAGCAAGGTCAGGTGAGTCAGGTGTGTGGAGCAAGAGGGTATGTGGTTTGTGCCACAAACTGGTTCACTGAGATGGTTGCATGAGCAGCTGCATTGCTGTGGTGGAAGAACCAGCCCCACATCTGACCCAAATCAGGCCTGTTCGTCTGCACTCTCTTATGCATTTTTTTCAGAACCTCTAAATATAAAGTTTGATTAACAGTCTGACCTGGTGGAACAACTCCAAAATCACCACTAGTCAACATTTTTGTCTGTTCAGGAAGTTAATGGATTTCTAGAATGAGGCTTGTCATTCATCAATATTTCAACTTTTTTGAAATGAGAAAACCACTTGTAAACTTGACTTTTCCCCATAGCACTGTCTTTGTAAGCTATGTCTAATATCACAACAGTTTCTGTGGTATTTTTCCTGAGCAGGAAACAAAATTCACAAGCACATACTGTTCTCTTAAATCAGCCATCACAAAAAATGAGATTTGAGTGTAAACTGTCTTTATGAAAAATTAACCGTGACCAGAGAGAACCTTCCCAGGCGATGCTTTGGGGTACACTAAACTCAAAGTGAATTAATTGCTCAATGCTTGCCTAGCAGGAATCCTATTTTTTTGTGTGTAGGGGGGAGGGTACCCCCTCATACATAGAGAAGGCTAGAACACTTCAACTTCATAATAAATTATTTCCATTTCTTCTCAATTTAAGCAAGCAAGGTTGTGTCACTTGTTTATCTCAGGTTGTTAATAAGCCTTCCTCCAATCGTGATGCCACATTCTTCTACATATAATCCAGCTTCTCTAATTATTTGCTCAGCATACAGATTCAATCAGCATGGTGAGAGGACACTACTATTTGGCACACGTTTCTTGATTTTAAATCATGCCTTATCTTGTTCTGTTCATACAAATCCCTCTGAATCCATGTACAGGTTCTACATAAGCACAATCTAGCGTTCTGGAATTCCCAATCTTCTCAAATCCATGCATAGTTTGTTATGGTTCACACAGTTGAATGCCTTTGCATAATCAGTAAACCACAAGTAAACATCTTTTTTGTTTTTAGTCAAGAACCCTCTGATATCAGCAATGACATCTTGTTCCTCTTCTGAATCTGACCTGAATCTCTGAGTGGACTGCTTCTGGCTAATGTACTGCTGCAACCTTTTTTGGATAATCTTTAACAAAATTATATTTGCATGTGATATTAATGACATGTTTCAAATTATCTTCCTTCTGTTGCATGTGACATTAATGATATTTGTCTACAATTCGTGCACTCTATTGAGTCACCTTTCCATGGAATAGGTATACATACAGATCTATTCCAGTCATATGGCCAGAAATTGTCTTCCAAATTTCTTGGAATAGCTGAGTGACTGCTTCCAGTGCTTCATCATCTTGTTGAAACCTTTCCATTGGTATGCCATCAATTCCTGGAGACTTCTTTTTGGATAATGCCTTCCATGAAGTTTGGACGACTTCTTTCTGTACCATTGCTTCTTAATCAGATGCTGCCTCTTGAAATGGTTGAAAGTCAAATAGTTCTTTTAGGTATGGCAACTGTGGATTCTTTCCATCTTCTTTTGATGATTCCTTGCCTACAGAATCCTTCAAAATTGTTGCTCAAGGCTTACAGTGTTTCTTTAGTTATTTCAGCTAAGATACGCCGAGGGTGTTCTTCCGCTTAGGTTTTCTATCTCTAAGTCTTTGCACATTTCATTCTAATATTTTACTTTGTTTTGTCGAACTTCTCTTAGAAACTGTGCTCAGTTCTTTACTTCTATTTCTTAACTTCCATATATCATTTCTTTTATTTGCCTTAGCTATTCTATGATTAAACGCGCTCTTCAGAGTCTTCTCTGGCTTCCATACTGGTGGTTACTTTCTTTTGTCTTTTTAACGACCTTGTGCTTTCTTCATCTATGATATTCGTTTTATTATTAATTGGGGTTAATACATATATCAAATTATTCAATCACCTCGAGCAGTATTGCACATTTGTATAATTGTACATCAGTTTCCAAACATCCTCTTCTATATGAACCCCTTGATATCACCACCCCTGTACCCCACTGCCACCTGATAGCATCCACAACTCTTCAGGGATTCTGAGGACCTGAAGTAGTCCACTAGTATCCAGTTAATACCAAATGAGCCAAAGTTGTTCTTGACATGTTCTTCTAACTTGGGTAGAATAGAATCACGATAATATTTCAGTCCTCATAAACTTGTTTAAAAATTTTTTGGCTTCAACCTGACTTTACATTAAAAAAATTGGATACCTGTTCCACAATAGACCCCTGGTGTCATTTTATCTGTTGATATTGAGTTTCACCATTGTCTCTTTCGACAGATATGTCAATTTGATTTCTGTGCATTGCCTCTGCAAAGGCCTGTTTGCATAGTTGTCTTTTGTGTTGTTGAAAAAAGTATTTGCAATGAAGAAGTTGCTGGTCTCACAAAATTCTGTCATACAATTTCCATCTTGTTTTCTATCGCTATATTTTCCAACTAATGTTTCTCCCTCTTTGTTTATAATTTTTGCAGTACACTCACTAATAATTACCAATGTATATTGATTGCTTGTTTTATCAATTGCAGACTGATGATGCTGGTAAAATTCTTCAATTTCCTCACTAGTTTTCGTGGTTGGTGATAATAGTTGTACCAACTAGTTGACTGATTTTCTTGAATACTATTAGATATAATCCTATCACAGACAGCATTGTACTTCAAGATAGATCTCAAAACGTCCTTTCTGACTATGAATGCGATGTCATTTCTCTTCAATCTGTCATTTCCAACATAGGAACACATGTGACTGCCTGAATCAAAATGGCCAATATGAGTCCATTTCCTCTAAAACCTAGGATATTGATCTCTATGTGTTCCATTTCACTTTCAACAACTTCTAATTTTCCTGGATTCATAATTCTTACATTCCAAGTTCCAATTATGAATAAATGTTTGCAGCGCCCCCCCTTCTTTTAAGTATACCCCTTCAACAAATGAAAGTCTGGAAGGCTTTCCTCTGCAGCTCCA
Organism: Tenrec ecaudatus; assembly: GCF_050624435.1. Classification (NCBI taxonomy): domain Eukaryota; kingdom Metazoa; phylum Chordata; class Mammalia; order Afrosoricida; family Tenrecidae; genus Tenrec; species Tenrec ecaudatus. Next base: position 56,676,447 of record NC_134545.1, on the reverse strand, counting down.
TCCCTGTCACTGTGATGGACTCTACTTTGAGAAGTCAGCTATTCCCCCAGTCATTTATTTTACTGCCTTCTGGCAGAAGGCACTCATCTTCCGACTCTATCTCTGACAATAGTTCACTGTTATTCACATGGTTTTCCGCTGCTAATTCCTCTGACATTGACGGCCTATTCCTTTTGCATAATCTCTTCTGAATCTGGAAGCTCTGGTGAAACCTATTCATCTGGGGTGACCCTGCTGGTATTTGAAATGCCAGTGACATATCTTACAGCATCACATCCATACACAAAGTAACATAGTACAACAAACTGACAGACTAAGCGCTCATGAAATCATGCCACAGACTCTGGAAAACTTGAAGACTTCAAGTTAGCAATGACCAATCTATTCCTGCAAAATATGTCTTGGAATAGATGGCTGCAGTTCTGAATGTAAGCAAATAAAGGAAAATGCATCCAAAGGACAAGTATGTCAAGCTCAGCTTAAAATGATTCTGATGTATGGGCACCCAATATAAAATTTACTCATGACCGTGTAACGGATGTTTAGCAGAGACCATTTTTACACACATAATATTTACATAATATTTCAATTTTCAGTGCAAAAGAAGTGCTTTCTCTATGCAAAGTGGAGAGTGCTTTGTTTTATATGCAATTTCTGGAGGTTTTTTTCTTTCTATTTTTAGTTAGAAATACTATATTTCTTCTGTACATTTTTCTGGTTAAAATGAGGGGAAAATGCTAACATAGAATGGAGAGGAGACTGTTCTTAGTGGGATAGTTTATTGTGCCAGCCTGGCCGATAAACACAAGTAGGATTAATTGAAGGGTGGGGGGATAAATGGCTTGGTGAGCCTCGCCTTGCTAGTTCTGTGCCTCAATTTAAGGGGTACACTACCTGTGGGACGCCTAGCCTGTAGACTGTGTCACTGTAAGTTAAGGTCCCTTTAAACCCACACAATTGGAATGTTCATCTCTGGATCTGGGGACCGACAGTTGGTGACCTGCCTTGCTGTTTGCTGCCTGGGTATATATAGCCCAGCTCTCTCTACAGACAAGGGAGTGGCGGCTCTCAAGACTTAAAGGACTGCTAGTGTATCACTGCTTTATAATTTATAATTTAACTGTTAATTTGTTGTATTATCTATCTATCTGTATATAATTTAATGGTTCATTTCTTGTGTTATATATCTATCTTTATAAATAAATAAATTTATGTATATATATATATATATATATATATATATATATATATATATATATATATATATAATTACTAGCAATCTGGTTTTGTCTTTCTAGAGAACCCTGTCTAACACAGTTAGTTTCACAAGAATCTTTCATTTCCTTATTCTGTAAATCTTTATATTACAGCACATTTTACCTTATAGGTATTTGGGAAATTACAGATACTGGATTTCCAGAATTGCTTAAAATTATCTTGTTGACATTCAGATATAGATTATAACTATGTAATAATATATTTTTGCTAGCAATCATATTCATAAACATATGGATATAAAAGCACACACACACACAAGGTTCAACAGAACTGTTTCCCAGTTTATATTTGGAGAGTTAATGTTATAGTATATATAAGTCAAAAACATTAGATTCAAACAAAATAAAACATATAAAGAGTCATAAAACAATCATCCATCTACCCACTATTCAAAATAAGATTTACAAATTATATCCTTTATGTGAAAAAATGATCTTTCTTTTCTCCATTTCCAATAGGAAATGACCTTTTATTCTGGCTTTCTCTATGTGTTCTGTGTGTGATTAGTACCGATGTATGTACATTTGAACACAGTACATTGTAAAGTTTTCATAATTACTGACTTGCTTTTAAGAGTAATTTTAAAGTAATACCTTTATATACAAACCTGTTGATGTGTTAATTATATTTTTAGATATTCTTTTTACAATAAATATTATGTTTCTAAAAGTCGTTCATTTTGAATACTGAAGTTTTTCATTCATTTTCACTGCTGCATAATTCTCCATTTTATTAATATGACACAAAATACACCACTTTTCACTTAATAACATTGCTATGTTACAAAGATCAGACTGTTGTTTTGAAAGTCAGTGTCATGGTGAAATAGAGGGAGCCGCATAATTCCACAAGATGAAGGATGAAAAACATGATTATGTAAGTGCCAAATTAGATAATGCATAATTGCCAAACCCCTGGGAATCATGGTCCAGACAAATGAACATGTGACCTCATGCAGCCCAGGCAGCATTGTTCTTGTCTAGCACCACAGCTTATGTTTACTGTCAGACATACAGTGATAAAACACAAAATTGTCAGGTAGTAAATATTTTACTATGCTCATCGATGGGAATGTCACAAAATGAGATAATAAATTAGAATTAGATGTATATCTATTTCTTTTGGTTTGCTTCCGCTTCATACAATGGCAAAGTGATTTTTGACACTCTATTATCATACATGTCCAAATTTTTAATTCAAAAATCATATTGTTATAAATTACTTTCTTTTCATTAATGGACATATATTATTGCTTGCTTACCTTTGTAAATAAAATATTAAAAAATTAGTTTAATTTTCCTGTAATCTGTATCTGACAATTTTCACAGTCCTGGTTTTTTTTATCTAGATTTTCCAATGATCATTTCTATCAACACCTAATGCAACCTAATATGCTATCAATTATGCAGGTAATATTTGATGCGGACATCGTTTATGGGTTTTCTACTCCCCCAGTTACAGTCTTGGAAACAGACAGAGTTGTTCTAACCTGTCCTATGGGGTCACTCTGAGGCAGCACCATTTTGGTGGCAGTGGATTTGGTATAGTCCTGGCATCCTCAATCAAAGAAATTCTAAAAAGAAAATATCCTCTATCGTTTCTGGTTGTTACTGTTGTAGGTGTGATTGAGTTGGTTCCGACAACCTATACACAACAACCCTATACACAACATAATAAAAACCTGCCCAGTGCCGGCCATCCTCACAGTCATTCCTGCGCTTGGCGCATTGTTGCAGCCACTGTGTCAATACATCTCATTGAAGGCTTTTTTTGTTCTTTGCTGCTCCTCTACTTTTTCAAACATTATGTCCTCCAGTGACTGGTTTCTCCTGATACGTCCAAAGTATGTAAGACAAGTCTCACTAACCGTGCCTCTAAGGGGTACTAGGCTGTATGTCTCACAGAATATCAGGGTTATTTGTCCTTCTGGCAGTTTGCAGTACTTTTACTATTATTCATCAACACCACAGTTCAAAAGCACCAATTCTTCTTTGGTTTTCCTGGTGGAATACAGAAATAATTACCAAACTCAAAATCCATTAAACTCAAAATCCACTAGTCTCCATCGTAAGTTTGTGCTTATCTTTGAGTTTCCAATCTCTCTCTGTGAATATATCACTGCCTCGATGCAAGACAGACCTATACCAACCAGTGCTGCCACTGTGCTTTGCAAATAGAGCAATGTTAGTCGAGGAAGGCTCCAAAGAGGGACTTCTTTTTCCTTGTTTCCTGTCATATTTGGAAGAAAGAATTCCGGTGCAGAATAGAAAATTCAGTCAAGAAAATAAGTTTTGTTCTGTTTTTCAATTCAGAAAGGAACGCATTTAGCACAATGCGTGAACAGCTTGATCAGTCTGTCTGAACACCCTTTCCGGTGGAGGCTTTGGATGTTTTACATCCTTAGTCTCAGTTTCTCAAGACTCTCCTCTTCAGGTAGTAGACAGATACACTGGATGCTCAGACTTCCCATTTGGTGCCTCTTCCTGGAAATATTTAGATTTCGCTTGTCCTATGGGTTTCAGAACGAAAACTTCTTTGTTCTATGGGAAGGAAATTCTTTTGTTGTTTTTATAGCATTCCCCCTTCAAGTGATGACATCAAATGTTTTTGAGTGCCGAGGGCCTGGAATCCACGTTCTGGCTCAGCTGCGTGCTGAGTATAGAAGTAGAGATGTCTCTGTGATGGTAGCATGTGTTCCCCATCTGGGGAACTGGGGGAGCGGTGGAATTTGATGATGGCTTGATGTTTGGGTTGTAAGGGAAGATTCACATATAAAGACTGGATGGCCAGTTGTAGGGAAGGATTTCTAACATAGAGGATACAAAGCATGCAAGAGCATTAAGAATACATGATCCAAAGTGGAGTAAAAGCTGTAAAGAAGCAAATAAAACTAATAAAGGCAGTAACCAAGAGCTTCAAGACCCCATACTGGACGGGGAACTCCATGTTATTTGACCAGGGCCTGCAGTTGTCATGACTTATCAAGGAAACGGCAAATGTAATCTCAGTGTGGTAAGTCCACAACAACATTCTTCTTGAAGGATGGCAGAAGGCCCAATACAACTGCTGGCATATATCAACCTCTTCTGTTTGGGAGAGTGACTGGTGCTAAGGAGTGATTTGGTTTGGTAGAGTAAAAAGGACGGCTGCCGTGGATACATTAGCAAACAAGTGTTGGGATGAAACAGTTCCAGCGGTCCCTTTGTCTGTCAAGCCACACCTGCTCTAGTGCTGATTTTCACTAAAATAGGAATTGAGGGGCCATGCTCTTTCTGAGCATTTGTAAGCGGTGTTACAATGAATTGATAGTGGGCCACGGCATTGGCTGCAAGCATGGAGCCCACGCTATCCCCAAGGTTAACAAGGGCTTGTACATGTCGTGCATAGGCGCTCATAAGTAGATGCTCCTCAGTCAAAATATAGCCCGAGTGGGAAAGAAAATACCTGGACACATGTCAAGTTCAGTGTCATTGTACTGGCCCCGATGGAGAGCGTGTTTGCAAACGTGAGTCCCCCCAAAGCTGCTATAGTCGAGAGGCTGAAACAGGGGTGTTGTTGCTGGAAGTTTTATTGACTAAATCATCCTGGAATGTAACACACTGGGGTATGCCAATAAAAGCTCTTACTCAAGAAGTGTGATGTATGAGAGGGCAGTTATCTCATTCTGTCCTTCCCTTGTAGGAAGATGCTAGATTTTTTGTCCTGATGGACTTCCATAGCAGCGTCTTCCCGTACTGGTGTCTGTGTGTGGAACAGATGTATTTGGTAGGCTTGAAAGGCAGTGAGGATTCACGGTGGCATGACTAGTAGAAGAGGAAGCATTCAGTTATTTGAATGTATTTGAACAGTGAATGTTCAGGATGTATTTCTCAAAGACCCTATGGAGTTCCTCTGTTCAATGTGGGGAAGTGAAGACAGAGAGAGGCTTGAAAATTAACTCCTATCCAGTTAAGATAAGTCCTATTGCTTTGTGAGGGATATTTGTTTTTGAATTAGCTATGTATCAACCTTGGTACCCAGATTGGTGAAATAATGCATACATCCTGATGTTTGAGCTCAAAGTTTCAAAGAGGCTAGACGGGCCTTCCTGTGTAGGCGTTCACATGCCCACATGTCCACCAAGCGCAGTTGTTGGAAATACTGGCTACACAATTCACTGGAGCTTGCGGAAGTCTAATAAAGGAGAAACATGAAGCATAGGCTTTGGATAGACTAACAGACAAAAAGTAATCTATGGGCTAGCCCTTGGTGAGATTAGGATCATTTTTCTTATTAGGAAGAGTTCAACTTATCTGATTTTTTGAAAGGTAGCTACTGGTCTGCTATGAGTTCACACACCCACTTGTTTCTAAGTGTGCCTCAGGTTGGATTTGATAGTAGGATGATCCAACTGACCCCTGCTGGAACCTTGAGGGTTGAGGGAGTAGGTGGTGTAATAGTATAAGGTCCCTCCCACTTGGAATGCGTGGTACCTTCTTTCCAATTTTAAGTGATATTTGGATACATGCATTCTGGAGGCAAAACTTTTATTCCTAGATTTTGAACTACCTGTTGGAACCAGGACAATAAGAGGAAAATATTGGATTTGGTCTATTTTTCAAAGGTGTGGTAGTTACACAATTTCATGTCAACTTGATAAAAGAATGAAAAGGCGGAGTCTAGCCTGTCAATCAGGTCACAACCCGATGACTCCTCCTTGTGGGCATGGCCTCATGAGGATTCTGAGAATTTCCTCTCTTCCTCCCTGGAGCAGGATGCACTCTCTGTCTCTTTTTCTTCCTCTTGACAAGCCAGATGGAGCCACACTGATGGCAGCCAGAGCCCGGGAGATGCTTCCACTGCCACTGGATCCACAGACTTTCGACCCACCGCCCTGTGACTTTCCTGCATTCATCATCATTGCATGCGTTGCATGAGTTTGAAGAGGAATTTATCAAACATATGGGCTAATATCAGACTTATGGTCTTGACTGGGATGTTTTCTTAATGTGCAATTACTTTGTGATAGAAATCTCTCTCTTACATATATATACATGTCAAAGAATTTGTTTCTCTAGTCAACCAGGTCTAACACAAAGTGGTTAAGTCTTAGTGATGGAGTGGGGCTGATGCATTATTAATGCAGTGGGTAAGATTTGCTTGCAATTTTATTTTTTACTTGAGATGAACTTATTTGTCACTAAAGACTCCACATCCATTTCAGTCTTACTTTTTCTCATCTTTTTTTTAAGCTACTAAGACCACTAAGTTTGAGTGATAAGGAATCTGGGGGTGGGGAGTAAAAGGGGGTTTGTGGATTATGTTGTTGTTGTTTTTTAAAAGATATATTCTATATACATTCACACAGAACATCTTAAAAAATGAAATATTTAATAATATTATGTTAATCCCTCAATATATGTGCCTCTCTTTGTCCCCTCCCCCTTCAAATTCTGGCGCATGTTTTGCATTTCTTTATTATAGTTCTTTAAAGATTTATTCAGCCCTCTCAACTTTGCCCAGTGAATGTGCGCTTCACGGCAAATGTAAGTCCCAGAAAATTCCTACAATCCGACTAACTTTTTGAGCTATTTTAGAAATGACAGCTGGATCAGTATCACTCATAAGGAATGAGGAAGTCTGAATCATGGAATTATCTCTTTTAATAACAGTTTAAACATGGATACTTTTCCCCCCTGTTTGGGTGGGATGTGCTTCTAACTATCCTGTAAAATTGCCTATGAAAACTAGTAAATATTTCTATCCTTGGCATGGAGACATTTGTGTACAGTCACAGTGCCAATCTTCTCCAGTGTAAGTCCCCCCTCTTTGAGCTACCTCTACCAACTGAGGGGAATCTTGACCCTTGGATGTAATTAGCTGTGCAAGCAGGATAGCATTGACTTATTTGTTTGACAATTTTGGTAACTTGTTTTAACTGTATTAACTTTTCTCTAGTAAAGTGGCAGGAATCATACCAGTTGTTTTTTTTAATAACTTTCCAGTGGATTTCTTGTGGGAAGTATATTAATCCTTCTCTATGGTACCACCCTTGCCCATCTTTAACATACTCATGGTGCCCTCCCCTTTGCTTATTCTTGAGTACACCCAGGGGAATTACCAGTTAGGTCTATGCTGGGAATGAGGACTACCAGGAAACTCACTTCTTTTGTGTCTATAGTTTGGGCCATATGGTCTGAAAAATTGTTTCCATGGGCGATCTCATTTGCTTCCCTTTGATGTGCCCTGCAATCTACTGCTGTTATTGCTTGGAGTTGTCTTGCTGTCTCTAGAGTCATATAATGCAGAGCACATACTTTATGGCTCCCTGTTTGGCATTTGAATACCCATTTATTTGTATATGTGTATGCAGACATAAAATGCATATATTTAAAATTGATATTATAGATATTCAAGGGGGTACCCACCCCTACCGCAAAACCAGAATTATGCTGGACAAAGCAGAATTTGTGTAGTAAACATTTTTCCTGCTAGGTGAACATCCAGCAATTCACTCTTAGATAATTCACCTGGGAAGGTTCTCTCTGGTCACAGTGAGTATTTTTGTAAAAGCTGTTTTGCTTGAACGTCATTTTTTTGTGATGGCCAATTTAAGAGAACAGCATACAGCTGTGATTTTCTTTTTTCCTGTTCAGGAAAAATGCCACAAAAGAACACAGTTTAAAGGGCAGTGCTATGGGAAAAACTCAAATGTAAAAGTGATTTTTTTCATTTCAAAAGAGGTGAAATGTTGATTGATGATAAACCTCATTCTACACATCTGTCTACTTCCTGAATGGATGATAATGTCAACTGATAGTGCACTTGGAATTTGTTCCACTAGGTCAGACTGTTAATCAAGCTTTCTACTTAGAGGTTCTGAAAAGATTGTGATAAAAAAATGACCTGATTTGCGGCAGATGGGGAACGATTTTTGCCACCACAACAATGCACCTGCATAGGCAGTCATCTCAGTTAACCAGTTTTTGGTAAAAAACAGCATACCCATACACTTTGTGTATCTGACCTCACTCTGAGATTTCTGTGTTTCCACAAAAGAAGAGGGACATGAATGAAAGGAGGGTGATTTGATGATGTAGAAGAGGTGAAGAGAAATTCAAGGAAGGTGCTGTCAGCCATCCAAACAGAGAAGTTTGAAAACCATTTTCAAGAATGGAATTGTAGATTTGAAAACTTATTATGTGTAAGGAAGAGTACTTTGAAGATGATAAGCTTGTTTTATATAAAAAAATTAAATACATAGCTTTGAAACACAAATTCCATTTTTGGGTTGTATATACATGTATATACTATATAAAATATATATAATATACATATTATAACTTCTTATAATTTCTCAGGCTTAAGGACTATTAGTTCAGTTAATTGAGCTGAGGTTCCTGGAGGCAGGCTTGAGATTCCACTACAACATGATGAGAACCACTGCTTATCCTGCTTAGTATACCCCTTCTCTTAAAAACTGCTTTCATTTGAGAACCTTCCCCACTTAGGCCTTTTAGTGATTGGTCTTTTAAGTCTGGAACACTGGCATAGGCTTAGTATGAAGGCTCTTAGTGCCACTTCTTGTTTTGCCATAAGGTATGACTCAATTGGTTTTCCAAAGATGACAAGCTCAAGGCTGGTGCCTGAAGGAGAGCTACCCGCAATTGTTTGCAAAAACATTGTTATTCTTTTTCAATATAAGTTAGGTCCTTATTGCTACCTACTTTCTAAAAAGCCTAATTTAATTGTATGGCCTTTTTGCTATATCTTGGGATTCGTAGCCTGCCATATCCTGTCAATCCTAAAAAGATATAAACCTGTTTTTTCAGTTGTGGGTTCCAGAAGGTATAATAGCACTGCATTGTGTAAGGACAGAGTTATTTTTTTCAGGGATCAAATAAGGTCTAATTATTATACTTTAAGTGTAGTATTGGTGTTTTATTTTATATATTTTGTGCTCCTGACTTTCCAGGAAACGTATGATATGGACTACATGCTTGCAACCAGGTTTTTCTGTAGGGGAGCATAAGAGGGTCACCGACATATGGAATAATTCAACCATTTCCACCAAATGATAAGTCCTTTACATCTTTTGCTAAGACTCGTTCTGAACATTCTGGTTCAGCTGATGTTTAATTTTATGGGTGTCTTCCCATTTAAATAAAAATAAAAGTTGAAAAGCAGGGTCTAGTAGGACACAAAAGAAGGAATCTTTTAGTTATAACACTGAAATCATTGGAACTGAGATTTTTGCCCCCAGAATATTGTAGAAATTGGATACAACAGCATGTATTGTGGTCACTGTCCATTGATAGTTCTGAGATCTTGAATCATTCTATAAATTTCATTGTTATTTTTAGCAGATAATTGGGGTTGGTACATGAAGAGTTACAGATTACAAGTAATCCATGATTAAGAGAGATGGTGATAATAATTTCTCTCAGCTCTTTTTTAGTCTCTGGATACTAGGATATTAACTTCTATTAGGATAATTAGTTGGCTCTTTTAACTTATTTATAACTGGTTTGGCATTGAGAGTTTGTCCTGGGATTATTATAATACATCCTTTAGAATCAAGTTCCTGATCTTTGGTTTATATCCAATTCAATCGAGCCTTTATTAACAAATAATGCCATAATAGAAAGAGATTCCTCAGTGTCTACTGGGAAAATCAGTGTAGATCTTACTTACAATATTTCTGCTGACTTTCTGCGAGACATCCTTGAGGAGAAACCACATGGACCTACCCTGATGCAGCCCTGGAACTGGAAGGGCCACCTGGAGACCCCTGCCAGCGCTGAGATGCTTATGAAGCCACTGGATCCAAAATACTTCCCACCCACTGGCCCATGATGCTCTTGCATTCAGCAACATTGCATGTATTTTGTGAGTCTGAAGAGGACTTTATAGATTGGTGTCAGACATATGGGCTAATAGTGGACTTAGGGACTTCATCTGGACTGGGCTGGGATGTTTTCTCAATATTCAATTGCTCTTGTATATAAGCTTCTTTCTTATACACATATGATAGGGAAAAAGAGGGAGGTAACTGAAAAGGGAATGGGAGAAGTTGAGACTGATGCAAATATAAAGCAACAGGAGAGAAAGTGCCAGGAAGGAGAAACAGTGCATTCTGATGTCTGCTGGCTCCAAAGCAGAGAGATAAGCAGGCATGCCAGCCGCAGTCCCATGGATGGTAATGGAGGAAGTCCAAAATTGGAGACTTCTTTCTCCTTGGTTTTTGCTCTATTGACAAAGAATGAATCAGGTAAATGACAGAAAGTGTAATCCAGCAAGAGGGCTTTTTTTAATAATTAGGAAATTAATACCCTCAGCACAATGTATGAGAGGGCTGATAAATTGGTCTGAATGCCCCACCTCCTGGGGGGTGGGGGTGGATTTTTATACCCTCAGTTGTAGATTTTCAAGTCTCCTATCTCTGGATATCAGATAAGCAAACTGAGTCCCCAGACTTCCATTTCACTTTTTTTCCCCTCTAATTTTTGAGGCATCTGTTTGGCATGTTTCAGAACAGCTAATTTCTTCATTTGGAAGGTAGGAAATGTTTTGTTGCTTTCTTCACCCCCTTCTTACTACCTGTGGAGGCTTTTCTGTGGTGTTCCTCCATATGGCTACTTGTTTTTATATGTACACAATGATAGAAATAGGATAAGAGTGTTTTGTACATACCTGTGTGTTGTTTCTACAACAGGGTCTCCATGTTTGGCTGGGTTGTCTGGAGAAATGAAATCAGTGACACATAGGTATATGAAATAACTTTATATCAAGAAGTAAATTTATATAAAAAATTCATCCTAACCCAGTCTAGCTTAGATACATGAGACTGTACCCACCAGCTTGGGGTCTCTGCTTCCCACTTCACTTGCCTTCATCAGTTGCCTGTTGCTGTGTGACTCTGAATAAGTCTCTGGCTAATCTCAGACCTATGGATTTCAGGGCGGTGGAAACATGGATCTTGGCTGAATGCGGATAATACTAGAAAGATACTTGGTTTTATTATTAATTTACTATGCCAAGGTATTTGACTGTGTAGATCATAAAAAACTATCAAAAATGTGTATAGAAAGGGAATTTGTAGAATTTGTACCTGGATCAAGCGGCAGTTGTGGGAACAAAACAAGGGAATACTGTGTGGTTTAAAGCCAGGAACGCTTGTGTCAGGCCTCATCTTCGCATCACACTTATTCCGTCTGTATGCTGAGCAGATCACCAGAGAAGCTATATTAGATGAAGACGAATGTGGCATTCAGATTGGAAGACGACTCTTAAGCACCTTCAATATGCAGATGACACATCTTGCTTGCAGAAAAGGAGTTGGACTGGAAGCACTTGCTGATGAAGATCAAGGATTACAGCCTTAGGTGTGGATTACAATTCAATGCAAAGAAGATAACAATTCCCGTAAATGGGCAAATATGTAACATGATGATAAGTAGAGAAAATGTTGAAGTGGTCAAGGATTTTATCTTGCTTGAATCTACAGTTAATGTAGTCTAGAGATCAAAGTATGCATTTCAGTGGGTAAATCCACTACACAAGACCATTTTTGAGTTATTGCAAAGTAAGGATGTTACTGTGAGAACTAATGTGCACGCTATTGTATCCAACTATTGTATTTTCAATACAGTGCGTGTGATAGTTGAACCATGAATAAAGAGGACTGCGGAAGAATTGATGCATTTGAATCGTGGAGCTGGAGAAGGATATTAAGACTACCATGGGTTGCAAACAGGACAAACCAATAGTCTTGGAAAAATATGGCCAGAATGCTCTTTAAAGGCAAGGATGCAATTACTTCATCTTACATACGGTGGTCATGTTGTCAGCAGAAACTAATCCCTGAAGAAGGACATGGTGCTTGGTAAAGCGACAGTGAAATAGAAGGCGGCCCTCGGTGAGATGGATGGACACCGTGGCTACCACAATAGATTCAAGCACAGGAGCAACTGGAAGGTGGTGTTGTACCACACAGTCTCATTCTGTGGTTTGTAGGGTCACTATGGGTGGGAACTGACTCAATGGCACCTAACAGCAACATTCAATGTCTACCTTAATTCCTAGTTATTGGTTTGTTTGCTTTAGGGGAAAAAGAAAGACCACACATTTAGGAATACTTTATATAATCCCCTTGATAAGCCTTAAACAAGACAAGAACAAACAAATCTTCCAGAGCAGGAGGGCCCAATGGTGTCAAAAGTATTCACAGCCATGTGCCTAAACTATAAAGTAAGGAAAAACAATGGGACTTCATCACAAAACGTGACTAGTGGCAGGTGACCCCATTACTGAGTCAGGCAGGACCATGGAAGCAGAACAGAAACCAGGGAGGCATCCGCTATTGCAGATTGGAACAATTCACAGGATTGGATCTGAAGCTCACTTACCAACTTGTTTGGGGTATGAGTCATAACTTCTAAACCTTAGTGTGTCCAATTTCAATCAATGGTGTTCCCTGATAAAGTCTGGCTAGCAGGGGTAGATTTCCCCTCTCTGGGCTGACCAGAGGGGTCACAGCAATCTACTTTTAAAGATGCTCTCCCTGAGGGAAAAGCTCTTTACATAAAGAACTCGCTGTTATTGTTATTTGCCGTCAAGTAGGCTCCAGCCCACAGAGACTCATCTATGAACATCAGTAAGAAGCAAATCACTGTCCTGTGGCCACCATTGCCTGTCAATTTGTTGTGATGGTAGAAGAATGTCACCAGTATTTCAATGCCAGCAGGGTCACCCGCAGTGAACAGGTTTCTGTAGAGCTTCCAGACTAAGCACAGTTACCAAAGAAGGACTTGTCTTCCCAATTCAGAGGAAGAATCTGCAGAAACACTTAGGCATAGCTTTGAAGCTCTTTCAAATACTGAAAAAAAGAACTAAGGGGAGGCTGAAACTGTGTGGAGTCTAAAAATGGATTTAGGGATCCCACTGTAAACTATAGACTTTATAAACTAGTGCCTAAGTTTAAGTTCTAGTACATTAAAAATATTATCTTACCACATCTTTATTTTAAATATATCATGTAAGCTCTATGTAGGGAGATACTACTTTTGATTGTTACTGTCTTTATTTTTTGATATAAGGGTTTAAAATCTTATCTTTATAGAATTATGCTCATTTTATGGGTGAATTATTGACAATTAGTTTAAAGCCTGAATTTATAATAATAAGTTACAAACTTTCAATCCATAAAAATGCACAAGCCTCAATATTTTATTGTAGATCATAAATTTGAGAAGTTCACCAAACAAAAACCACACTGAGAAATGTCTAAAAAGAAAAAATCATTGCATACAAGTTGGGAATAATATCAAGAATGAGGAGTTGCCCCCTTTAAAAAATGATCTTTTCAAAGCTATGTATTTAATTTTTTTTTACTAAACAACCTTAGCACCTTCAAAGTACTTTCCATTACAATTAATGCATTTGTCAAATCTGCAATTCTATTCTTGGACACATTTTTCAATTTCATCTGTTTGGATGGCTGACAGCCCCTCCCTCATTTTCTTTCTTGTATGTTGTCAAAGTGCTGTCCTTTTATGTCCTTCTTCCTTTGTGGAAACAAAAAGAAGTCGCATGGAGGGAGGTCAAGTGAATAAGGTATGTGGGACAAGAGAGGCCTGCTGTTTTTTGCCAAAATCTGGCGCACTGAGATGGCTGCGTGAGCAGGTGCATTGTCATGGTGGCAAAACCACTCCCCGTCTGCCACAAATCAGGACTTTTTGTCAAACACTGCTAAGCTACCTTTTTAGAACCTCTAAATAGAAAGCTTGATTACAGTCTGACCTGGTAGAACAAACTCCAAAATTCACTACAAGTGGACATTTTCATCCGTTTGGGTAGTTGATGGATGTCCAGAAGGAGAGCCGTCATTAAGCAACATTTCACCTTCTTCAAAATAAGCATTTTTACCGAGCAGCAGAGAAAATTTCACAGCTGCACGCTGTTCTCTTAAATCGGTAATCACAAAAAATGAGGTCTGAGCAAAAGAAACTGCTTTCACCAAAAATTCAGTGTGACCAGAGAGCACCTTCCCCGATGCTAGTGGGTGCCCTGACTCAGAGCGAGGTTCTGGATACTCTGTTAGCAGGACAAATGCACTACAAAAGCTCCACCCAGCTGTTCATGTGGCTAACCCCCTCGGATACACTAGTGAAATAAATAATAATGATTTAAATTTCTATATTTAAATATACTTTATATTAAATATTTGTAAAATTTCACAGGATTATTAAAATAGAAAGGTGCTCTCCAGTACATTAACATTTTCCAGCTCACAATGCACTATGTATATAAATAATTATTAATATTTTATATCCTTCGCATTGTTCTGATAGGTGACAAACCTAATTCTTAGAATACTTTACTACTGCAGGAAGATCACTTTCATTCTGTGTGATTGTAGAACTAAGCAGTTTGCAATACAACTTTCAAAATAGTTTAGAACATTGAACCATCTCTTTTATTTCATGGTTATATTTAGCTCAATAAAGTTTTACTTATTTCATACAAACTGGTGGTACCTTTAAATATATTGTCTACTTTAATTTTTTAATATGTTGAGAATACATATTAATTTATGCAAGTATATTATGTGAATTTTCACATTGGTAATTAATAACATCAATAGTAGCTATTAATAAGTTTCCTAAATTTGAATCAAAATGCTACCTCAAAGAAATTCAATAATTCTATTTCAAAACTGTACCAGGATCAAAGAAAATGATGGATGATTTTTTTTAAAAAAGGCAGTATTTGTCAATATTTATTACTTTCCTGGATCCTAGAGAACATTGGAAAGAGTTAAGAAGCTACTAACAGGATTTTATCTGCCTCCATTTATGTCTATTCTGAAAACTCTTTGTTTGTCCTTGCCTTGCAGTATATTAAGGGGACCATTAAAGTATGTGGGGAAATCATAAACAACATTGACAGGCAATAAGTGCTCCTGGAAATATCCATTCACAATTACAATGGTAATCTCCTTTGCATTACAATACAGCTGCTCCAGCTCTCAGTCAATTCAGAGGACAAATATGATGTGCTTGATTCTTTGTTGCTCCATAGATAATATTCTATTTGATTTTAATTTTTATAAATGTAGACTATTTTATAGCACTTATATTGAAAATGTGTTAAGTACATTGAACCAAAGTACATAAGTACATTAAAAAATTATCTGTAAAATCAATTATCGATATATCGATCAAGGATTAGACAATGGGGACATATATTCTGTATTTTCTCCTTACCAATCTAAAATTTCCTTCATCCTTTCTAGCTTCTCAATGTTTCTCCTCTTTTCCTCACTCTTTCAGGGCAGCCTGAATTTCTCTTCAACTAAGTTTTTATAAGTGCCATTTACCCTGGTATTCTATTTCTGGTATCGCAATCTATAATCATTACTTCCATAATTTCTTCAATTACACAGTAGACTTCCTTGATTGAATTTCTTTAGTGACTGCCCAGGACTATACAACATGGAATCACAGAGGCCTCGGCTATCCATAAACAGAGCCCTAAGCGGGCAGTCTGTTCCCAGCTTGTACGGAGTTATCATACTGGCTCATTGAAGCCCTGAGTCATCTATGTATCTGTTCCAAGCCTTTAGCTGTTCGAGAGGCCTTCAAATTGTTTATGAAAGTCCCTATTTCTTTTCATTACATTTTTCCATTAAAACAATTGAAACTCCTTCATAGATTAAGTGGCAAAAGTAATGGCTTGTTTATATAATGTCCTGGTGCCTTCTAAACATGTTGCAATTTAATTCTAAATGTGATTTTTTAACATAACGTTAATTATTGCTGAGATTGTGTGCTTTATGACTCAGTGTAACTTATTAACACCTGTTTATATTCAGAATATCAGGTCACATAAACACTTAGTGCCCAGGGAGTTTCTCAGTTTTTTAATGGGGCTCAATAACTTATTAGAAGAGGCCTTTTATACAGTATGTTTTCTAAACCACAAAAGACATAAACTTCCTCCAGAATTCTGTTGGTCTATGGTGATACTACTCTACGGAAGGAAATCAGAGAAACTGACAGAACATTGTTTTCCCCCATAAGACATTTTCCCAAACATGATAGACTATATGTCCCAAGCTTCAGGAGAACTTGTCCTGGAGCCTTAACTTGCTATAGAGCCTTTTTAGACTATGGGTCCCACTGGGGCCTGGGAGCTTCCCAAGTATGTGTCAGAGTGCTCTTTCTAAACTTAATGGGACAGTGCCCAAATCCAGAGGCTAAGTAAATGCCACGGCTCTTCTTATGATGTAAAGAACAGCATTCTTTTTGTTCTAGAGAGAATAGCAAAACATTTTTTGTAAACATTTATTGTAAACATTTAAGCATAATTTATCCCTGTGACTGTATCTTAAATTTTCAAATGGTTCATCTGCCTCCCCCCCACTGCCCTGTAATATGCAATTGTCTAACAAGGACACGGAGGCTTAGACAATCTCTGTCCAACAAAATCTACATTAGAACCCAGGACTCAACTGCATAAGTATTTGGATGCTTTGTATGTTCTTCGATGCAAAATTTTCCTGACATTTTGCGTCGAAATCCAGTTGCATTCAGTATTGATGCGGTTGAGTCCCGGGTTGCTGGATTTAAATTAAAGACGTTTCTTGTTCACCAATCTGAAATCCCCGGGCATTCAAAAAATATAAAGACATAATTTGCTGACTTAGTACAGGAGTATCGCCAAGGCCTGGATGAAAATTGTGTTCCTCAAAGACTGCTTTTACATTGTTTCCTAGAAGTCATGCAAGAGTATTCTTTTTAGCATTTTGCTGCTACTTGATAAAGCCCTGGAGCATTTTCCTCCCATAGGTGACCTAAATGAAGATATGGAAGTCATGGCTCTATCTCTCAATAAGAGTCAAGCTGTGACTCAACCTATGGATCAAGGCATGCCACCCACCAACGATGTTTGCTCAGCAATCGTTGCAACAGGTACAGTAACATTATGCAGTTTCTGAAAGGATTACAAGACTCTGCAATGTGCCTGAATGCTGTGTCTTTCTGAGAGAAAGTTAGAGGAAAATACATGCAGGGAATATGAGGAAGAAAATTCTAAGTTAGGTAAACACTCCTAGCATTCCACCCCTATGGCAAGAACACTCAATTTAGAATTTGATATTGCCAATGTGGAAATAGTCATAGATCATGAAAAAAGGAGGCTTGAGACAGCAACACTGAATGGATGTTGAAGAGGAAAGAAATGCTTATGAAGAAAAAATCATTGAGGAAGAGGGGGAGAGACATTGTCATTGTTTTAGTTAAGGATGGGGGACAGGAATAAAAGGGAAGTAGTAAATAAAACAGTCATTTCTGCTGTCACACTGTAAAATATGAAAACATTATTACCAACATCTAAGAATTTGCAATATTATATATAATTCTTGGTCCAAATTATCTCTGAAATAATGTAAAGGACCAGTAATGATACAAAGTGAATTTTAATATTCATGAATATTATCTGTAGTATTGATTATGTTTCCAAGAATAAATAAAATAATATTATAGATATAGTAATGCTCAAATTTTAATTATAAATCATACCTCCTAAATTTTGCCTGCTCTAATTATTTATTTATCTACAAACAAATGACTAGTAGTATAACTGATGTAAAAAGTTCTGTAACAGAAATTTCGAACAAATGGAATTTGTCAAAAAGGAGAAATAATCATAAGCAAAGTGCAATGCATTATAGGTGATTTTCTGCCCACTTTATGCCATGTACATTGTGTATAAACAGTCCCTCAAGGGGAATACACTTCAATGGACTCAGGTAAGAAATATAACTATGAAAGTACCGTGGAATGCTAAAAGACCCAACTAAGCTGTCTTGGAAAAAATACAGCCAGCATGCTCCTTAGCTGCGAGGATGAAAAGATTTTGCCTCACGTACTTTGCACGTGTTGTCAGGAGAGAGCAGTCCCTGGATAAAGACGTCATGCTTAGCAAAGAAATGGGGGAAGAGAGAAAGACATTCAACAATATAGATTGACCCAGTGGCTGCACCAATGGGCTCAAACATAAAAATATGTGTGAGGATGGCACAGTGCCGGGCAGTGTTTAGTTCTGTCTGTCCCTACGAGTTGGAATTGACTTGAGATGGACCTACCAACAATATATTCAATGTCATGCTACTGATTTTTGACTGTACAGGTCATAGGAACTTAACAGACATGTGTCACTGAGTATAGCTAGAATCTAACTACACTGTTGAGGCTGAAAATACAGATAATGGTAGTATTATTATCAGTATCGTAGCGCTTAGAGTTGAGCTGTCACCTTGGAAACCACAGTTATGTAGATAAGTGAACTAATAAACTCTGTACTACAAGAAACAATAGGAGTGAAAAATCATCTTAAGAAGTAAAACACGAGAGAGGATGGTTCAGATAGAAACCTCAAAGTTTAACGCAAACATAAGAATCCTCTGCTTTTCGAGTATGTGGGAAGGAGAATAAGTTTTTAAAATGAAATGTTCAAAAAGAGGATGCCTGTGATTAGGGGTTGGAAGCACGTTTTTTAATTGTTGCCCAGGCTTTCTTCTCCAGCAAGAGAATGACAAACACTGTGTATGGGGGATGTCGAGCCTACACAAAAGTGTTAGATTTAAATCTCAATTTAAGCATTTACCTGAAAGATTTTATTAATATTTTAAGCACCAATCCTCCCACATGAAACATCAAAACGATCCCTACTTGTACAAACTTCTAGCACAATCACAATGTTACATTCTTATGTTAAGGATCCCAACTTTCAAGAACCTCTATTTATATTATACACACACACGCACACACATGAAAGTATACAGTCTAAGTAAAAAAAAGTGTTCTACAAAAGCATAGAAACCACTAGTCAATAAAAATCTCAAAATGTGGAACTATCATTTTTGTGTGTATGCTCGATCTAGGTCTACTAGTGTTTCCGTCTCTCTAATTCCTCCCTGAAGAATCCTGCGCACTTCAATTTCCACCATGTCAAAGTGGCATTTAGGCACCCTTGAGGAACTAAAAAATTGCTTTCCTTCTATTTATTCTTTGAGTTTAAAGGACAGCAACAACACAAAGTGTGAAGCATCAGGATCAGGCCTTACGGGCAGATGAAGTACCGTATACACTCGTGTATAAGCCAAGTGTTTCAGCACAAAAAAAATGTGCTGGAAAACTGGGATTTGGCTTCTACACGGGTCAGTCAGTGGCATGAATGGATGTCATCTGGTCAAGCCCGACTAACAAAAGGAGGAAATCTCATGAAGCCTGACATAGAGTTCATAGCAAAGTGAGTTCAAGATGCATGGGAAGACATTCCAGAAGACATGGTACGATGTGCCTTCCCAAAATGTAGTATTAGTAATGCTATGGATGGCAGTGAAGACTGTGCTTTGTATGAAAATGACAGCAGTGATGGTGATGATGGCGATCTCAGTAAGGACAGCGTCTATGATGACCTCACACCAGCTGAAGCTCTGCATTGTGATATGGATGATGATGATGAATCCAGTTTTGAAGGATTTTAACTCTACATTTTAGCTTGGTTGCTGATTGAGCTCAGGGAATAGTACTCTTAAGATATCATTGTTGATACCTTATTGTTTTTGTTGAACCTATTTTCCACTTACTGTGCTGGTTTACTAATGTGAAATGACTTGTTGTCCTTTTATTTATGTTTTTTAATTTAGAATAAATATTTAAATACATTATCCCACTGATGTCTCAATTTTTAGTAATTTTATTTTCATTTAATTTGATTATTAAAACCCACCAATAGCTTCTGCATTTTCCACCCTAGGCTTATACTGGAGTCAATCAGTTTTTCTGGTTTCCCAGATAATAATTAGGTACCACAACTTATTCTCTGGTCGGCTTATATTCGAGTATATATGGTAAGTTCCCAATGAAATTCCCATAAGACCCTTGTGAATTGAACAGGGTCACACCGTCCCATGTGACCCTTAAAGAATCGAACAGGTGCATCATTATGTTGGAAAATAATTCTTCAGTGCAATTTTTCTGGAGTTTTAAATTTTCTTTTAAAAAAAAATGTCCTGCTCCTGTTATGTCCTTCAAGAAAACCTATCAAGATTGTCTTTTGGACACCCCACAAAAAACAGGTGCTATGACCTTCTGAGCTGATCTCAGCCGAATATAACTGGCCCATGTAGCTCTTAGGAAGGATCCCTGGTGGTGTAGTGTTTATGCATTGGGCTCCAATCCTCATGGTCTCGTGTCTCCATGGGAGAAAGACTGAGCTTTCTATTCTCGTGAACTGTTACAGTCTCAGAAACCCACAGGGGGCTGTTATGGTCATCATTGACTCAATGGCAGTGAGTTTGGTTTGGTTTCTGTTTATCTCATTGGAAAACTGTTTTGACCACAGCTTGTGCTTTGGATCATATTGGTAAACCCAGGAGTTGTAGCAGTTATGATTTATTATGTAAAGTCATCTTTATCAGCTTTGATTTTTCTTAAAGATGCTGGGAGCATCAGCTCTTTCAGCTAGCTGATGGTCATACACTACGTTTGGCACCCATTGAACTTTGTATTTGGAAAAATGATTCAGGTAACAAAGTTCAAAACAAACACACGACTGAATTTTGTTAGGAAGAACAGAAAGTGGGATACTAAAACCATTTTAAAAATCTATATTGATAAATGAGTATACAATGTATACTAAAATAATACTAAAAAGATAAATATAAAAAATCTATGCTGATGTAAGCTCTATGTATCTTAAAGTAATCATTCATGATTTCATCAGAATGCAAGAATTTTTTCATGAGTTTAAAAACAGTGTAGATTTATTAAGATATACCTGTAGATATGATTACAGAAAATCATTAAAATAACTGTAACATACTTGGTTTGTATTTGAGACACATCCATTTAATTTGTAACTAACTACAAAAATCAGTGAACGTACTTTGATTTGTAACTTAAATAGAGCTAGTGACCTTCTAGTGAATTTGATACTTAAAAAATTATTCACAGATTTAATTCTAATAAGTTAATATTAAGTATTTGGTTGAAATGTCACATTTATTAAGCATCTTTGCATGAAAAAATAAACCAATATAAAATATATAAAATAGTCTTTTTCCTTCTCAAAAGGAGAGAGAATAGGTCTTTAATAGTGTGTAGGTGGTGGTGCCAACCAATTACTTACACAAGAGAAATTACTAAGATAACTATTTGTGGTTCAATGAGACTTTATGGCACCTCAGATTAAGCATTAGGCTGCTAACTGCAAGGTCAGAAGTTCAAACCAATCATTGGCTCTAAAGGAAGAAAATGAGGTTGTCTACTGTGTAAAGATTTAGCTACCCACAGAGCCTACTTGCAAAGGGATGAGGCCCTATCCCTGAGCAAAGTTAGATCACAATTAGGTTTCAATTGCCCTAATTGTCTTACAACTGACTGGCTGTTCACAGAAGATTCTATTACGGAGTTAATGATATTGTGTTATATAACAATGGTATTGTGTTATATAACATCAGGGACACGTATTGGGCCTAACTGCAAACCAAGAATTGAGGCAGTTTAATTATGGTGCTGGAGAAGAATTTTGAAAGTACTGCCAACAGAACAACAACAAAAATTCTGTCTGAGAAGACATACAGGCAGAATGCTCCCTAGAGGCGGGCAAGGATGACAAGACTTCATATCCCATTGGACATATTGTCAGGAGAGACCAATTCCTAGAGAAGTACATCATGCTTGGTAAAGGAGTAGGTTAGTTAGAATAGGAAGACCTTTCACAAGTTAGGTTGCCACAGCAGCTGTATCAATGGCACAAATATAAGAACAAGTGTGAGGAGGGCACAAGACCAATCAATGTTCCATGTTGTTGTACATAAGTTGTTAAGAGTTGGAATCAACTGGAGGGTGCCTAACAACAACTTCAAACCTGACAACCTAAAACAACATCTCATAATGACACCCCCTGAGAGCTATTGTACAACTATGCTAATTGTAGCTAAGAACAATTATATATGTGTGTATACATATGCGCATATATATGTACGTATGTATACCAAAACTCCAAACTCACTGTCACTGAGGTGATGTCTGCTAGTAGCCACACTGTAGGAAGGGTAACTGAGAGTTTCTGACACTGTAACTCTTTACAGGAGTAGAAAGCCTTCTTTCTCCTACAGAGCAGCTGGTGGTTAGCAGACCAACTTAACCACTGCGCCACCAGGATTTGCACACTATCTATCATTTTATCTATCATCTATCTATTGTGTGTATGTATTGATTTCCTATTTCTCTGGCATACATTACTGAGAAATTAGTGACTTAAAACAACACAAATGATACATGGGTGGCACACTGGTGAAATACTCAGTTATAACCAAATATTTTATTTTTCCCACCGGCTGCTGCATGGGAAAAATATGTTTACTTCCATGAAACTAGTTACAAGTTTGGAACCCAATTCTGCCACATCACATCACTGTAAGTTAAAACTGACTCCATAACACAGCTAGAACAGCATAACTTCATTGCCTTACATTTATGGACGTTAGACGTCCTAAAGTCAAGGTATTGACACAGTTGCACCATGTATTGTGAGGCATGTGAAACCATTCACTACAGATCAATGAAACTCTTTAACACAGAGTTTCTAAGCAAACACAAATAAACTTTCCTTTACCTTGATATTGAGTATTCCATCCCTGTGAGGAATTGCAAATTTAAAAAGAAGTTTTGATTCCGCAGGAAACTGTTATGAGTTAGGAAACAGACAGATACCAGCCCTACCTAAAAGAAGAATCTTTTACATGAAATTGTCCACAGGTATTAATAAGCAAGCACAAGTAAGTCTATGCTTAACTTTCCGTCAGAGATTTTACATTCTTATCAATCTTTTATAAGAACTATTGCAATTATACTGGGCCCACCTGGTTAATTCAGGGCAATCTTTTAATTTAAGAATGTTAACACTTATACAAAATCCCCTTTGTTAGGTTTGGTAACATAGTCACAAATTCTGAGCATTAGGGCATCAACATCTTTCCAGGACCATTATTTGATCGACCACAAGATTGTTTCTGTGCTAAGTCGTGGCTACCTCAAACCAAAACCCAAACTCAATGCCGTCCTGTCAGTACTGACTCATGGCTCTGCGCCGTGGGTTTCTGAGACTGGAACTCTTTGGGGAGTAGAAGGCCTCATCTTTCTCCTGCAGAGATACTGCTGGTTTAGAACTGCAGACCACATAGATGGCAACCGAAAGCATACACTCTGTACCACCAGAGGTTAATCGAATGCCCTCTCCCTCTGTGGAAGGAATCAGGCTTACCTTTATTGGCACATTCATTCAATATGTCAGATTTATAAAAATGGCTTCAATGGATTACTCTTTGAATAGGTTGTAATATGAAGCTGGTTTTCTCATTAATAATAAGCTAATTAAAAATCTTTGACACAGGCTTGCTGTATAAGTTTATGAGATTCCTAATTCTTTTTTTTAATGTGACTATACATAGTGGCAAAGTTACAGATAGAATTCATGAGCATATCAGGGAGAGGTAAAATTAGTGCAAAAAAATTTTAATGGTGTCTATTAAGAAAGACTGGGTTTTCTACTCAGTAACAGAAAAAAATGAAAACCAAAACAGTGACAGTCTCAGAGACTCACAGGAGCAGTTCTACCCTGTCCTGTAGGGTCTCCATGAGTCAACCTCCCCTCCATGGCAGTGAATTTCTTTTCTGGTTAGTATTTAGATATTAAGGAGTAATATTAAAAGATGATCTTTGATTCAGAAATTTTGATTGGCTTTATTGATAATGGTATAAAATTTTTCTTTGACCTCATTTTTCTGGTGCATAATTTATATATTCTAAATTGAATATGTGGTGGGAGATTTTTTACTTCAAATTGGAAGCAATTTTTTTAAGATGATAGCATATAATAGATATATAAATTATTTGTGAAGAAATGTAAAAAATATTTAGATTAAAATTGACTGTGGATTTTGTGGCTGGATATGATATTCAAGCATATTTGTTTACTCTTTATTATATAAACAACTGCAATGTGGGATTATAAAGAGACTTTTCCCCCGGCTTTGTCTCCCCCAAATATATGCCAAATATTAGAGGCTTTTTGCCAGCACATGGTAGAGGTCAGACATTTAGAGATCTTCCCTGAAGGCAGGTAGGGTCCACTCCCTGCTGTTAAGGACAATGGGCTTCTTCTCCTTAAAGGCTTGAGACCATCAGTCTGGTCCACTTTAGGTGGGGTTCATACCCTACTGATAATGGTTTCTATGGAGATCCAGAGAACAGGTCAAACCTGCTCAGTGATCTCCAAAGTTAGGCTACCATCCTCAATATAGGATCCGCCCATCGTGTTACATGTGTACCCCCAATATCTCCCCCTTCCTATTGCATATATACCCCTAGAACATCCCTCTCATTACTATATTACCTATAGTATTACCCCTTCCTGTTATGTATGTCTTTTCATGTAATTAGGGGGCTTGCACCCACCCCACCCCCAAAGGTATATAGGCCTTGGTTATCAATAAAGAACTCTCTCTCCCCCCATGCCCTTCTTCTTTCTGCTCTCCCTTCACTCTCTCTGGCTCTCTCCACTCCCCCTTCCTCTCCCCTGTTACTCCCTTCCCTGTTCCCTTTCCCCAGTGTCCTCTTTCCTCTCCATCTCCATCTCTCTCCTGCCCTCCATGGTATGTGTGTGTGTGTGTGTTTGTGTGTGTGTGTGTGTCTCCACATGGACCAACAAGTTAGGCTGAGGTGAGCTTGTTACCATGAAATGTATCTGACTCCATTACTTCAATCTCTCTTCTATCTCTCATGCTCTCTATGACTTTAATCTTTATTTATTATTGTGGTACAATTGTGCCTAGCGAACCCATGATTAGTTGTGGGGGGCTGGCCTTTCTACCACATTGCATGATGCCTTTATTGTATTGATGCATTTAATTAGAGAAACCATATTAACATGAATTTAGAAAGTTATGCAATTATGGATATTTGTCACTTATATTATGTAACGTTTGGGAGTGACATTGAGAAGCCCTGGCCTGTGGAGTCTTAGAACGTCCTGTAATGAAGTGGATTTTGGAGCCTCTACAATGTAGAGGAAACAGTAGCTTATTAAGGCAGATGAAATAGCCTCTGGGCACATGCATCTGAAACTAAAGCACAAGGCATTGTTCATCCCTCATGTTTTAGCAGCTGTTTAATGAAAAGTGCCAGCTCAGTGTGTAGTTAATCCATCTAATAATTAATACAACAGCAGCCAGGGACCAATGTGGATATAACTCCAAAGTTCTTGTTCATTTGCAAATTAATACTGAGGCTTGCTTTTATAGCCAGTTTGTTACATAGAACGTAGGCTGGGATATTTAACATGCTTAATTTCAAGGCTTCTATTTGATCACATTTCATTTGAATACATCACATTAAACAGAATTTAAAAGGATAATGCATAAGACTGGAGAAGAGAAGATTAATCTCCTCATGGTTATTAAAATATGTGTAACCTTCAATGCTAAAGGAAGACCAGTGAGTGAGTTTTCTTTCCACAACGGCTAATTTGAAATCAGAGCTATTTCTAATGACCTTAGTAATATATCACCCTTTATATAGCTTGCATTTATTTACTTACTTATTTAATCAAAATCATCTACTATCCATTCAAAATGATAAAATATAGGAAAATAGATTAATTTCATGTTTGATACTTTAAAATCATAATTGAAAAGTTCTTTGTTTCTTAAGGGACCTCTGGTGGGCACATTGTGAAGAATTCAGTCAGGAAACCAGCAGCTGTTCAGTAGGAGGACAGACCAGTGGCCTGTTCCTATAAATATCCCAGTCTAGACACCTCTATGGGACAGTCCGACTCTGTCCCCCAGGCTTGTGCCAAAAGGGAATCGTCTGGACAGCATTCAACAACAACATGCATTTCTGGGTTATAATACCATGTGAGATGCACATATATTTTCTAGATATAAATAATTGGACACAGGTACTAAGTAAAGGAAAACTTCACCTCCAATAAAAACATGAATTACTTTTTAAATTGCAATGGAAAATTGCATTGAGTTAGAGTTTCAATTTTGACTAATAATAGTGATGTTGCCAGTTAGTAGTCCCAAGTTGTACAGGCAAAGAAGGCCGTATCCAGGGAGACCCTCAACATCTGGCCCACCTGCCATCTGGAAGCTCCATGGACATGCCAGTAGACACAGATTCAAAGTTTAGTGGGGCTCTCATTATCTGGGAGAAATAACACAACAGAAAATAGATGACTAGAATCTACACTGTTATTCTTGTGAAATATACTGAATTTAAGAGAAAGCAGTGTTCTTGTCCTAAACATGTCATTAAAGAGATACAATGTGACACAAAAACTCCACTCTGCAGAGAAATGAAACAGGTGCTTACACAAACCTTGCAACAAACATCAATGGCCAAATTATTCAAAATTATCAAAATACAGAATTAACCCAAATACTCATAGATTCATGGATAAATAGAGTGCATATACTCAGCAAAGGAAAAAATGAAGTGCTAAAACATGCTACAACCTGAATGAGTTTGAAAAACAATATGCTAATTGAAAGTAGATTAGTGATTTCTATGGATCTGAAAGTCTGAAAGGGGGATTGGTAGCGAGTGTGTGTGGCACGAGGGGGCCTGCTGTGAGGAGTTACAGAGATGTTAGATAAGAGTGACAATTAATGCTCACAGACACAGGGCTTTGTGGAATGATGAAAATATTCTAATACAATTTTATTATGATAGACAACTCTAAAATGTAGTAAAATTCACTGAATTATATCCTTTCAGTTGATTAATTGGTTTATGGTTTGTGTTCATCATTGTATGTACGCATGTATGTATCTATCTATCTATCTAATGTAAAGTGGCCTCTGCAACAAGAAGTCATTCTGAAGCAGGTGGATCATATTGAATTGGCCAACCTAATTAAAAAAATAAATCTCCCAGTGTACATACGAATGAGTGTTCAAAGCAATATTTTTACAAGCAATTAAAATTTATTTATTTCTCAAGAGTTTTTAATATATAAAATATAATTACAAAAATAAATACAATTTTAAACTAAAACAAATATTGAAAGAGAATCAGAAATCAAATTTTGCATACAAAACCCATGATTTTAGGAAGAAGTCAATGAAGGCTAGGAAATTATTATAGGAAGGTTAATCAAGCATCAAGCTTCTCTGAAGTTACTTTAAAAAAAATATATATATATATATATATATATATATACACACACAAACACACACACACTCAGGCAAAGATGTTCATATGGAGGTTAAAAGAAAACTTCCTAATATGTAATTATTATTGCTAAATAAACACAGGGAATTGTGACATGGAATAAGGATATATTAAATCTTGCTACATAAATGACAAGCTATGCCTCATGGCATGTTAACATTTCTCATAGTGATTTTAAATCTCTCTCTTATGAACTGAGAGTTAGTTCCCCTAAGAAAAAGGAGAGTCTCTAACATAAATATAATAGAATATGACACTCCATGAAGTGTGTTGTTGTTAGATGCCAACTCATATTCGTCCTATGCACAACAGAACAAGGCATGGTCTGGTCCTGTACCGTCCTCACAATCGTTGCTCAGTATGGCCAGGGTTACAATTTTGGCAATCCTCAGTTTTCTTCAGGACCCTCCCTCTTTTCTGCTGATGGTGTACTCACAAAGCATGCTCTCTGTTTCTAACTATTGGTCCTTACTGATAACATGTCCAAAATTCAAAAGTGGAAATTTCACTATCCTAGTTTCTAAGGAGCATTCTGGCTGTACTTCATCCAACACAGATTTGTTTGTTCTCTGGCGACCCATGGTATGTTTATTATTCTTTATCACCATAAAACAAACATATCCATTCTTCTTTGGCTCTCCTTGTTCATTTCACATGCACATGAAGTGGTTTAAAATACCATGACTTGCATTAGGTATCCTTTATTCCTCAAGGCTACATCTTTTTTTTTTCACACTTAAAGAGGTCTTTGAAGCATATTTTCCCAATGTAATACATCATTTATTCCCTTGCTGCTTCTATCAGAATTGATTTTGGATCCATGTAAAATGAAATCTTTGATAACTCCAATATTTTCTGTTTATCTATAGAATTTAGTGTTCGCAAAATAAAACTATCAAGTATGTAGTATTGCCTTAGAGTACAATCTAAGTATAGAGTAGTGTGTATTGTAACAGAACCACACATTTTACCTCCAATGCCTGCTGCAGTGGTCTGCTATGAGCTGGCATTCTGCGGAATGACATTTAAGTTACACATAAAATGTACTGATTAGACTAAAGAAAATAATCTTAAATCGATGGCCTAATGTTTATAAGTTGACATTAATGGTAAAACACTGACAATTAGATAGAATAAAAGGATATTTCACTAGTAACCATGAAGAATTAAAACAAAATCCAAGCTTTAGTAGTAAAATAATTCCTCTATGTCATCTTGAAGATAAACTAGAATGAGGAGAGCAAGGAAATATCCCTGCGACATTGCAGGCTTGGTTCCAGACCCCTGCAATAAAGGGAACACCACAATCAAAAGAGTCACAGAAATCTTTGATTCCCAGCGCATATAAAAGTTACATTTACACTGCTAAAGTGCGATAAACCAAAGCAAGCAAACTCACTGCCATCGAGTTGATTTTGACTCATAGCGACCCTTGAGGGCAGGGTTGAGCTGCCCTTTTGTGTCTCCAAGACTAATTCTTTGTGGGAGTAGAAAGCCCCCTCTTTCTCATGTAGAGTGGCTGGGGTTTTCAGACTGCTGACCTGAGGTTAGCAGCTCAATGTATAACCAATCCTCCATCAGGGTCCCCTCATTAAACTGCAACAGCATTGCGGAAAAATGTTAAATTAGAGGAGGCCCCAATCATTTCTCTGGTAGTTACGTAATCTGGTGTCAATTTGAGAGGATTATGGGTGAAGGTATAGAGTCTGGCCTGTCAATCAAGATATAACCAATGAGGCCTCTGTGTGGGCATGGCCTTTTCCTGAGAATTCTGGGAACTCCTGTATTTCATCCTTGCAGGCAGGAAACACTTCTCTCTCTCTGCTCACTCCCTGAGAGACTGCTCTACTGACAAGACAGATGGCGTTATGCCCTGGGAGCTGGAGAAACCACATGGACCTACCCTGATGCAACCAGACCTCTGGAGCTTGAGAAGCCACATAGAAAACCCTGTCAGCGCGGAGATGCTTACAACACCCCACAAGACTTCCAACCCACTGGCCTGTGATCTCATTCGGCGTCATTGCATGTATTTCATGGGTCTGAAGTGGACTTTATAGATTGGTATTGGATATATGGGCTAATATTGGACTTACTGACTTGATCTAGACTGGGCTGAGACATTTTCTCAATATTCAATTGCTCTTGTATATACTTTTACTTATATACATGAGTGTCTATGAATTTGTTTCTCTAATGCACCTAGACTAATACAATTTCATAGGAATAATCTATTACCTTTTAGTTCCATTCTTCATGAACTTTTTGAAACCCTCTCAGATTGTAAAAATTACCAATTACCAAAGTGTCAAGCAGAGACACGAAGTGAGCATAACCTGTTGGAAAACTAGCTCTCATAATTTTTTGTATGGAGCATTGCCAAAATTTTTATATTAAACAACAACAAGAACAATTCAATATCTGTGACATGCAATAATGTGAAGTGCAATAAAATGAAGTAGTGAGACAAATTGACTGACAAAAGAACTACATGACTCTATGATCACATGGGTTCTACTTTCATGATAGTCTTCCTCAAGCAAATGATATTCTAGTCGAGGAACGTATATTTCTCAAGGGTTCTATTCAATCTCTTGTGTCTGTGATTTAACACCTTCTTTTCTCTCTATGTGTGTTCTTGAGGAATGACTTTGGTGAGGGGAAAACATAATACAAAAGACGGCAAGAATGTCTCAGACAATAACGAGTGCATGCAATGACATTGGTTACACTCCACAGTGGCATGCTTTTCTTTATACATGAGAAAGGACAGAGCTTCTGTCTCTTTGTTGATTTCCCCCTAGCCCTTCTGTCATTGGCAACGGTGTTTTAATGTCACCTACTATTATTGTAGAGCTCTTTCCTATTTCTCTATTTGTCTTATTTGATGTCTTTTAAAGTCTTATTTTCGGATACATATTTATTATTATTAAGACTTTGGTAGATTAATGATTACATTTTGGGTGTGCTAAAATGGTACCTGTGAGAAGATATGAGTAGAATCCAGCCTGTTAATTAGGTTGCAGACTGATGACTGCTTCTGGCAAGGGTAGCCTAAATATAAAAAGACACAGTAAAGACCTAGCCATACCATTTTTTGGTTGTTTTCCCATCTTGCCAGGATCAGTGTGCTAACTGATGTGGCTACTTTACATCGGCAGGAAGCTCCAGAGTCTCTCATCAGCTCACTCACCACCCTTTGGGCCTCTTCACAACTTCACACTGCACGACCTGGACCAGCTGCATCACATCATCAGCTTATCACTTCGGAGAGTCGAATTGCCCCACGGAGAGTCTCACTGTGCCTTGCCTAGCCACACCATGTTCCCAGGCTCCACTACATTCATTGCTTCTCCTCTTCTCCCTCCTGCATCTTTGCCACTCTGCTCTGATTGCTGTGTAACTTGGAAAGCTCCTCAGCACATCAACTGCCTGGAAAGTGAGCTGGACTGGGATCACTCCGTTTCTGAAGTTGAGGATGTTGCTGTCCTGTTATAAATCCTATTCTCAATATAAAATTTTCTACTCACATACTCTAAGGTTTATTTGGACAAGAAAACAGAATCAAAGACCCAATTAACGAAGTTTTAGAAGCAGGCTTTATTGAGAAGCTTGCGGGCGGGTTCAGCAACTCTGGGTATTGAGCTAATGAAGGCGCGCTGGGAAAAAATCCTGGCGGCGTTTTTATGCCCACTGCTGGCAGGCACAGCTGGGGAGGATCTGCGCACACAGGGGCTTCAGAAGGGAAAAGGTCATTAATCTTATATATATGTCAGGGACGGGTGGAGTGACCATGACCGTATCTTCAGAAAACATTCTGGCTTTGGGATGAGCTGGTTCCAGGAATTTGGGGTTGAGC